>NW_026942015.1:0-258930 GCF_024139115.2 Armigeres subalbatus
TCTCAAACGGTTGTTCTAAAAAACCCACAGACTGGAGAGCCAAAACCTCAAAAATACTCAAACATTAGCAGTTGAACTCTCAATCTACTACAGATATTAATGTTACCGATTTTGCTTACTGAAATATATTTTTTTAGCAAAAATTTAACTTCAATGAACTAGAACTAGATGCATTTTTTTTTCTATTTGAACGAATATCTAAATCTTTCTAAAGGCATAAACGAAAATGTGTATCGAGGTCCTTTCGAAAGTGTTCGTAAACACGAATACGAGTAAAAATGTTAAATGTCTGATCCATTACATTCAAAACCCAAAATAATATATGTACTGAAATATGGGTGTAAAAGCCTCTTTTAATTGTTTTTTTTTTTGCACCAGGAAATAATTTTTTTACAATAAAAAAAATCGTAAACGTAGTAGCGAACATACTCCTACATAACAGGTGCCTAATTTTGAGAAAATTTACTTTTAGAAGCCTGAAGCCTTCAGTTGGCCATGCTTACCCCAAAAATTACATCTCAAATCTTGGCACATACACATAAACACATCATGTATGTAGGTATGTATGTTCGCTAACTACTTCTAAACTACTTGACCGATTTCAACCAAATTTAGTACACTCATTCTCTATCCTGAGAAGAAGATAACAGAGGGGCTGGGAGTGTCATTGGTAAAATGGGAAGGTTGGTGGGAGGAGTTCTCTATATAAAACGAATTTGGTTCAAATATTCTCTATACTAAGAAGTCGATTATAATTAAGGAAGGAGGGTCACGGAAAAGCGGGGAGAGTGTGGCGGAATAGTTTTTGATTGAAAATGAACAATTTAGCGTAAATTCTGAACTCCCGGACCGATTTCAACCAAATTTGATACACAATAGACGGGGTGGGAGGGTCATGGAGAAAAAGGGACGGGTATGGGAAAACGTGGACCTTTTTGAATACAAGCAATTCAGTGTAACTTTTATTTCTAATAGGAGGAGGGTTATTGTTTAGAAAACGAACAATTCAACGTAACTTCATACCTCTTGACCGATTTCAACCGAACATATATCATCTATCCATGAAGACTGTTATAGGGAGTGGCAGTGTCATTGGAAAATGGGGGAGATTTTTTTTCACGAAATGACAAATTTAATTATATGAAGACATCAACCGATGTGAAGAAAAGAAAGGAAGAAGACTACAGAGAAGCATGCGATAGATTAAAGAAAAAATAAAATAAAAGTTAATCATTTCTGAAGGGTAAAAAGAACAAGGAAAAATTAAGGTAAATAACAAATATTTGGTTATTTCCCAAATTTTCGAAGCTGTAAAGTGAAAGAAAGAAAAAATAAGTAAGAAAATGAAGAAATAAAGGAAAAAAGAAAGCGAAATGAAGAAAGAACCTATTATATATTCACCTGAGAATTACGTTTTCAAACATATTTGACGTATTAAGCCAAGCGGCATTCGATCTAATCGCCTAACACTAACTAGGAAACAAAGCCAAAACCAGTACAACTATCATATTCGAATCTATGTATCGATTTATCTTTGAATCTATCTACCTATGTATGTGGGTTCCCTGCTATTATAAGCTTCAGCATTGGACATTTTAGTTGCATAATTAACTTTTCAATCCAGAGCAAAGGCGAGCTAGGAGTACAATAAAAATCATTTTTGGAATGATCTGCTAAACTTCATTTATGTGTCTACGCTTATCACAAATGATACAGCATTTTGATTCCAGCCAATCTTCATTGAACAAAATTATCAAACAGAACCGCTTTCGCAAAATGGTGCAATCAATTACGATTACACAAATACGCGACAATTAGCAGTTGACCATCAATTAGCGGAAATACAGCCGTCCTACTACTCAAAGTCGCTCATCGATTATAATTGCTTATACCACTGATGACGGATGGATCATTATTGGCGTTTTACGTTTATTGGCGGCGTCCACAATACGAACACGAGATCGTCAAGAACTTTGCACTATTGTAACATGGAACATGGTTAAAACCTCGGAACTGAAGCTCCGGAACTGTTCATAAGAATTAAAAAATGATTGTCAGTTTTGAGTGTGTTTATTCTTCTTCTTTAATGATTCTATATTCGCACTAGAGCTCGGAGCATGGCCTGCTTTTCAACTTAGTGTTCCATGAGCTTTACTAAGGCCGCCAATTTTATGTGGCAAGCACAATGGATAGGGAATCAAGAATGAATCACTTGTTTACATTTTCTTTGTGATTTTTTATAAACATAATTTCAAGTCAAAAATTATCATGTTTTCAGTTCTGTGACCTAGGTTCAACACAGATAAAGAATTTAAGACCGTAAAAACGCGTGGGAGATAATATTGAGATAACCAGTGTGATTGAAACTGTACGATAAAAGACTGCCATGGTACATGGTGAACGGTTCAGAAGGGAATGTAAACCATTTGGTAAAACCACATTTAGTCGAACGGCGTTTCGTCAAATGACATTAGGTCGAAAGGATTTTGTTGCAAGTAAATCGGGCAAAGACAAGTACCTAAAAAATGAGTGACATTTATTACATAAATTTTGTTTCCATGGCAATGTCCATGGAAATTATGGCATTTTGACCATAACAATGAGAAAGGATTCTGCGTCGAGTAAATCTGTTAAGGATAAGTACCTGAAAAAAAGTGACTTTTTTTACGCAACTTTTCTATGAAAATTAGTATTTTGTACATTACTTTTGAGCGTATAGTCCGATCTGGCCAATTTTCAATAGGAAGCAATGATAGAATATTTTGCATCGAATGCAACTTATTGCAAGCAAATTGACCTGAAAAATGAGTGACACTTTTGCTTCATTTTGATGGGTGGGTGCGCACACACACACAGACATCACCTCAATTCGTCAAACTGAGTCGATCCGTGTATAACACTATGGTTCTCCGGGCCTTCTATAAAAAGTTTGTTTTTGGAGTGATTATATAGCCTTTACGTATACTTAGTATACGAGAAAGGCAAAAGGTTGGTTCATTTGACGGGTAAAGATGATTTTTTGCCTTTCTCGAACAACAAAGTTGTACCGAAAGGATTTATGATTATTCCACATTGGCTTTTGATTGAAGGCCTGGAGATTCATAGTGCTATATTCCGATCAACTCAGCTCGACGAACTGAGGTGATGTCTGTATGTGTGTATGTTTACAAATTTTGTAGACACACTTTTTGGAACTTAGCATTATCCGATTTACTCGCAACAAGTTGCATACAACGGGGAATGCGGTCCCATTGTTTGCTATTGGAAATTGGCCTGATCGGACATTGAATTTTGAAATTATTGAAAAATCATTGTTTTTCCCCAAAGTCCCGGTGGTAACAATGCATTTTAATTAATGCAAAAACATGCGAAATTATCGAAAAAATGTATTCTTTTTCCCTAAAGAGCTTTTTTGATTTTTTAAATATATTTTATAATGTACGAGAAAGGCATCATCACTGCTAGGTGAATGATTCTAAACTGTGGTTTTTAAAAAAAACACAGTTTTCATGAGCTCAGAAGCAAGCTAGCAGCTCGAATTGAAATCGATCTAGAGTGCGGCGCTGCAATCAAACAAACGATTGGCAGTTAGATATAGGGCACTGCACGGACTGCTTTGTCTCTTTCTCGCTGCAAAGAAATTAGAAAACAACAGGGCCAGTAAACGTCAAAGTTATGAGGAACGAAAGAGAAAGAGATGTTTCCGTGCAGTGCCCTATAAAAACCCTTATTAATCCACCTAGCGGTGATGGTGCCTTTCTCGGGCATTTTAAAAATAGTATTTTGGCCATTACTTTTGAGCCCATTATCCGATCTGGCCAATTTTCAATTGGAAAAAATGGGAGATTATTCTGCGTCGAATGCAACTTGTTGCGAGTAAATCGGTTAAGGATAAGTGCCTGAAAAATGAGTGAAATTTTATTACCCAATTTTTTTATAAAAAAGTGGTATTTTGGCCATAACTTCCGAGCCCATAGTCCGATCTAGCCAATGTTCAACAAGAAACAATGGTAGAGTATTCTGCGATCATATAGCCTTTACGTATACTTAGTATACGAGATAGGCAAAACACGAGCGAGATCAGGCAGGTTCGTCTCGTTATTTAATAAATTTACCTAGCAGACCCGCCGAACTTCGGCTTGCCCAAAATTAATTTGGTAGCACAAACATTTATTTTGTATTGACAATTTAAATTTTAATGTTTGCTGTGCGATTCGATTGCATTTGTCAGAGCAAACGTCAAAGCTTCTTTTTTCACATCTCATATTGGAATCCATTTGCTAGATTAGTTCTCGAGTTATTCAGAAATGTGTGTTTTATTTGTAGGGGTGCCTTCTAAAGCGGTGAGGGGTCACGAACCATCATAGAAACATTTCTTAAAACCTTCACAAGCCACATTCGGTTCCAATTGCTTGATTAGTTCTCGAGTTAAGGCTAATACACTGTCGCTTTTCCTTACGGAAAAATATTCCGTACCATTATTTCGTACGGAACTTGACAGTTCTCCCGTACTGAATCAGCTGTCAAAGTTACTTTGGTAATTTGATCAAATTTTCCGTAAAGCCTTTCAGCAGCGAACTAGGCTTTATGCAGTAATTTATGTTGCATTGCATGGGAGCCCCCCCCTTTCTAGAGTAGGGAGGGGTCTCGCACCATCATAAGAACCGGCCTCAAAAACTCCTGCATACAAATATTCTCGCAGATCGGTTCACTAGTTGCCGAGTCTATAAGGTTCAGTCACACATAAATTCATTTTTATGTATATACAAGAGAAGATAGAAGAAGAAGAAGAAGATTTATCTAATCATGTTCATATAATTGGCAGTAAGCTTTTTGGCCATAAAAAAAGAGAGTAGGCTTTGGAACTAAAAAAACAAGAATCGAAAACAAATCACAACCCGGAAAACTTGTAGTTTATGGTGCCACTTTTTTCGCGTGCTGACTATAATTCTACCAAAAGTGACTCTTTTCAAACTGTAAATCACAATGAATAAAGCAAAATCAATGAAAAATAAATCGTAGGGATCGCTAATCAAGGTGCGTACTATTTATAGTGGTAGATATTTAAATATTTTTAGTCAAATCTTCTGACTCGAAATCCGTTCACGGTGGACGGATATCGATTCAGGAGGCGTTGATTTTGTTCATTATTTTATCATGTTTTTCGTAACTTTCAATGCGTAAAAGTGGAACACTCCACAAATAGAGGCCCTCGTGAGCCTGTTTTGATGTCCTGTATTTTATTTGCGTTCGATTTGTATTTTCTAGAGAGTCTACGGATGTGATGTACGATTTTTTCTATGCCTCACGGTACTTTTCAAATAGACGAATACTTTTTGAGCGAGCGAAAATACAAAAATTTAGACATTTCTCGCTCAACTTTTATGAAAAAATGTTACTTAGGTCCTTTTGAAAAGTTAAGCAAGATTTCCTACTTGATAACAATAATGTATGGAATTTCTCTATGTTTTGGAATGATAATTATGAAATTATAATTCTTCTACCATATGTACACCTGTACACCTTTGAGACTGTTGGTCATTATTCACCTGTTGTAATCCCAGATAACTATTGAACGTACATTTAAGTCGGTTTTTACGTGGGGAATACGTATCAAATTCCGCATTAAGACTGCTTAGATGGTTCAAGCTATTTATATAACGGATAAATTTAGTTCATCTATGAAAGGGTTAAAAAAGTGGAATCAAAAGTTTTTTTTTTAGAAATCACATACTATCATCAGAATTTGTAATAGGGGAAATGCTCCGATCTCCATCTCACTGTACACATAACCATCACATCGCTAAACAAAGAAATACGGCACCAAATTTGTCGCTTCTTTTTGTCAACATGCGTGCTCACTGCTGAAAAAAATCACAAAAATAATAAACAAACCAAATTCCTTTTCATTGCTTTGTTTTTGATGGGATTGAAATAGGAGCTATGAGATGAAGGGGTGTACCGTTCCCGTACTATACTATATATAATAGCCCTGTTTGTCTGTCCGGTGACTAGCCAACCAGACGCAGCACGAGGGGAAATTCTCACAAAAATAAAATATTTGACACTTCAATTCTTTTTTACTATCAGATGCAGAAAACAAAACCAGTGACAACCTTAGACAACCAGACACAGCATTTGATGAAAAAAATCACAGACAACAGACGTTGAAAATTTTGATTTTTTTTTAATGCATAAGTTAATGAACCGTTTATACTGAAGAAAAAAAAACACTTGCCACGGGCGCTACTGCGTCCACAAATAAACTAGTTATGTATAGTTGTAAGAGGCGTTCATTAAATAAATAAAATAACACTCAACCACCCACCCAGTACTGGCCAATAATCGCGAGCCAACGTGGTAGCAGGTAGCTTCCGCTCCCGCGGTCAACAACAAATCTGACGGCACATTTAATATGAACCAATATTAGCATTCCTGCCAAACTATTATTGAAGTTCTCAAAAAAAAAAATTTCGCTACTATGGTTGTATCATTGCGAAAAATATCAATTAATATTTTTTGCATTCGAAAATCTTTCATACATAATCAAGAGGGCGTTGCTAATGTGCAGATATTGCAATTAAATTGAATTTAGCTCATACTAGGTCATTTAATGTATTCTTAACTTTCTCGTGCTTATTTAAATAATTCAATTTAACCTATTGAACTGATAATATCACTCCACTATATAAGCTCTAAACAATTTCCTAAGTAATCATAATGAAGTGATCAGAATAGTAATGTAGTCTACTTCAGCGTGCTAGCGTACGGGTGCCCCTGTTCGATTTCAGATAAGTGCTATCTTCCATGTTGCGGTTTCTATACAACAGTGGCAACCGTTCCTATCTAGCGTTAACAAAGACAAACGCGTGGGCTCCCGAAAGCGTGACTGGAATTTTTTATCAAGATTATCTCCACCACTGTGCCGATGCACGTTATGTCTATAACCACACACTACAAATAGAATCTGATAGTCACAATTTTGACGTAGCTCTGATCGAACGCCATGACGATCAATTTAAATTTCATCCATCATCAGCAATGCTTTGGAATCGAAAATCTTTCGAATTGAACGTATTTTATCAACCAGGATGACGAAAATGTCATAGTCATCAAATAGAAAACAATGAAAAAATCACAGTTTCATTTTGACAATTCATAGAGCCTCAAATGATCCCGGTACTGCTGTCTAACAAGCCGTCGGATAAATTCACCGGAATGATGATAACAAGCCACCGAATCCGTCGCTTCGAGTTACCTACTCTACATGATGCGGATGCACAGTTCCCTACGATATCGCTATCCATCAGTCAGATCTTTCCCATTGAACGGATCGCAATCCGGCTTATTTCCGATTGAGATCATGCAGCAATCCGTGACGTCGATGCATTTCGCGTGTTAGCTGTTATTCAATCAAGTATCTACAAGTATATACTCGGTGCATATAGGAAAGTACCGTGGGAACCCCCCTGTTGGAGGTTGCGAGTCAACCTCTTGGAAAAATTTGAGAACAACTGTTGTGAGCCAGAATGGTTAACAGATGCGCATAGTCATCCGAGAAATATAAATCAAATAAGGGCCACCTGATCGAACAGAAATTGATCCAAACGGGTGTGAGCTAATCTGAATAGACAAATTGAAGCCAATAGATACACCTAAATGGAGAGAATTAAATTTTCTAACAATTCTGTATAAGAACCTACCAAACCCTGTATGAGAACTGGGCACATGTTCTCATACAAATATGATATGAGACCATACAATTTTGCAAGCTTTTCCTACAATATTTGCTTGTGTGTAAGCTTTTTTGTATAGAAATCTAACAATCTAACAATGTATAGAAATCTAACTAACGCATATGCCCAGTTCTTATACAGGTTCAGGTAGGTTCTTATACAAAATTGTTGGAAAATCTAACAGTCGCTGGTTGGGTGTACATTTGATTTTCATAGCATGTACAGTAGGGGTTAGGTGACAATGGAAATCAAATTTAAGAATAAAAAACCCTGATTAATCCACCTAGCGGTGATGATGCCTTTCTCGCTCGTTCAAAAGGGTTGACAAACATATTTTTCACATTTGTTTATGGCAGCCTTACTTTGTACCGTTAAATGCACAAAAACGATCCATAAAAAATGAAAAACGATCCATAAATAACATCTGAATGTTCCATAAAACGCTACCTTAAATCCAAAAATAGCTCAGGCGTATCCATAAAGATTAATTTTTAAAATCCATAACTAAGCATAACTAAGCTAAAAAAATAAACCAAATAATTGAAAAATAAGTATGTACCTTTGAACATGATCAAGAAAAACAATATCATTCCTGCTATTTTCCCATCATCCATTTGGAAATTGGAAAATTTAGAAAACTACATTTTGATCCATAAAAATACAATTTTGCGAAATTTTATTGGTGATTATGATCCCTAACTTCGGTAATATGATCCATAGTTTTGGATACATGATCCATAATGTTGGTCATTTGACAAACTTTCGAGTGTTTCTTGTTTTGAAGTCAGAATCCAGCTTAGGCTTCTGGCATCCATCAATAAGTTAGTCTTGATTCATATTAATTTGTTTTTGTATATATTATAATGAACTGATCTAAAATTATTTATCAGATCACTCTGTACAGGTAAACTATCACTGTACAAAATCTGATAGATTACTCGTGACAGAGCTGGTGTTACCGAAATCAGCATACTTGGCCCAATAATGTCTAATACTTTATATCATACTGATTGCATACCTGATATTATTCTATCAGGAAATCAAAAATCGTTGATTGCCTTAGAGTAATTTGTTATGGATTATAGCAAGGATGTTTTCGATCATTTTATAATATAGGTTCGATAATTTAGTAGTTTGTCAATAACAGAGGATAAATGTCGAAAATATTCGCACCAGAAATCCACCATAAAACACGTTTAAAATTTAATTTCTGGTATAAGTAATCGACAAACTAAATGATCGAACTTAGATTACTACATGATCCAAAACATGCTTCGATTGTAGAAAAGTTTGAATACATTTTCCATTGAAAGAAAAATTTTCTTTAAATACTACCGAATCTCAGCTTCTCCCACGTAATCCGAGTGCTATTTGAAATCTTCAAACAGATGTGTTGTCACTATGAATGGGGTTCCAATTGGTCTAGAGAGGTCCAAGATTTAGGACTTATGTATAGCATGAATTAATTAACTATCAAAAACCACACCGAAGGTATGCAAGCGAAAAGGTAAGGAATATAGTAAGTAGTTATAGAAAATCAAAACCATTTACTCAAATAAATTGTTGTATTTACAAACTAATTGTTAGACCGCAGCCATGTTTTACATATACTGTGCCAATATGAATTATTTGCTGAAACGCCAGGAAGAATGCCTTACAGAGGATTCAAAATAAATGTCTGAAGTTGCTTTCCTTGCACACCAAAACATTATGAATATTAGGTGACATATTTGAATGAATTGACACAAAAGCACATGACGTAAACTCAATCGTATATGTTTTTCAACGTCAGATGATTTAAATATGCCACGGAACCTAAAAACACAGCACTAGGTGCGTTGCCGCACGAATGCACAAGCAGCCGATGATAAGTGCAAATTGCATATAACCTGATATACTTCGATCACCACTCATCCAAGAAGTAAAGATAGCTGAGGGGTAATGTTCTAGCCTCTCACTCAGAGGAGCTGTGTTCGACGCTCGTTCGGTTCTCATTTTTTTTCAAAAACATATTTATAAACAATTTTTATTTTCTATAACTAAATACCAAATTTTTAAAACGACTTCTCTGCGTTTGTAAACAAAGATTAAAACATCGATTCGTCAAATCTGAGAGGCGAGAGCACTCCCACGCAATCCAACACCACCTACCGGTAGCCGAAATCTTCACATATATGTTAGGCTACATATTTACACATGTTTTTAATCGAAATAATTAGACTTTCATGTTGCCAATCTAAAGTAAATTAAATTTCAGACCCGAAAAATCTAACTATTTGCGGCTAAAATGTGTTTTAACGTTTTACAATTATTTTAAAATTGACGCCTTATATCCTTTACCGGGTGAAATGAAAAGCATCACCCAGCCCCCATTTTGTTTACTCGCTTCCGTCAGGGCCAAAGCGGTGTGTTGGTGATGCTTCCTTCTGCGATATTCATCCGACGGCAAGCGACTGAAGCGAATGCAGTGCCGTTCGCTCCCGCCGAAATAATGCTGCATAGCGTCCTCACGCAAACCAACTGCGCTCCCATACGCTTATTGCACGCCACAAAAAGATACCACTTGAGAAGTTCACTCGTATATAGGGTATGCGAGCGCATGATAGCAAAATAATAGCAAAAATGGGCTTGATTACGTTTAGCAAAGAGTAACGTTATTAATTATTGAACAGTTTTCTCTTCGTTAGAGGTTACCCAAATAAACACTTATAGGGCGATCATGCCTTCAGTGAAGACAATGGGTTCTTAATAATATTGTTCATCATTGCATTTCTTAATGTTTGCTTTACTTAAAGCGACACGTTGTAATTATGCCATTATGAATACTAATTGAAAACAATAATTTCCCCAACAAATTGGCTTTCCTACCTATATACTGCCGCCGCAAGCGTAACTGTTCCATATTTTCTTCCGTGCAAAATCAATATTGGACGATTATGCTTGCGACGGCAGTATAGTGGATCTCATTTTACCTCCAAGAAATTTAGATTAACTGTCAAGGCGAAATGAATCCAATTTCATTTCTAGCAAATTCAAAGTTTGTCTATCAGTTATTGCATTAAAACTATCAATTTAGAACCACTATTGATTTTATCAAATATATTTTCTTTCATTGATTCAATAATACTTCCAATATTGGTACCGTTACCCTAGCAGAGTGAACTCTGTGGCTTTGAAAATAAATGAACATATACCAATTTGATGAATACTGTACAACTTATATTTATACATACCATGTGTATCCCGATGGTGTTGTGGTATAGCAAGCGCTTTCCACCCCAAAGGTCATCAGTTCGAATCTAGGAAAATCCAATGTAGAACATTTTGCTATTTTTTTATACGCAAAAACAGTTTTTTGGCCATAACTCCCGATTGCGATGAGCTATTGATCTAATTTTCAATAGCAAACAATGGGACTGAATTCCGCGTCGACTGCAACTTGTTGCGAGCAAATCGGACAATGGGAAGTTCAAAAAAGTGTGTCTACAAATTTTGTACACATACACACATACACACATACACACATACACACACACACATACATCCACACATACAGACATCACCTCAATTCGTCGAGCTGAGTCGATCGGTATATAAAAATCGGCCCTCCGGGCCTCCTATCAAAAGTTTGTTTTTGAAGCAGTATTATAGCCTTTACGTACACTTAGTGTACGAGAAAGGCAAAAACACGTTTTTTGATGTTATTCGGCGTACTCACTGCTGAAAAAATCACAAAAATGAGAAATAAAACAATTTGCGCACCAATTCCCTGTTTTCGAATGGTATTGATTTGGGTACATGGTATGAATTCAAGGAGCAGAAACCCAACAAACTTATGAAGCTTCTTTTTTTCGGTGCGCCATGAGAAGCTGATTTAATTATCGATTAGTTTGTAGAAAAAATATTGCATCTGCACCGTTCGCCTCATGCGCCAACAAAGGGCATCTCTGATTTCCATAAATCAAATCTCCATTTTCGTTGTACACTGATGGATGAATAATTTGTTACCTTCAGAAAAAATATCGGAAAAAATGTCCGATGCTATTATAAATGCATGAAGTTATTTCGATAAAATGGTCATTCGCATTAAACCGTTTTGATCAAGGTTTTGATTCATATTATGAACACTTTAGCTCGTTTTCACTTCGGAGGTCTTTTTTGGCACATGAATTAACATATTTTTATAGATCAATTGCCATCGGGTAGCGCAAGAATAGAACTTTCAAAAAAGCGCTTGATAATCATATTTTATTGATTGTAACTATCTATACTGAATATTTTTATTCTGGCAAACTTTGTCTCAAGTGACGAAAACGCATAGTAAAAATTGTCTCAAATTCCAAACATTTTGTTCCAAATTCCGAACACCACCTTAAATCCATTAGAATGCGAAATTTCGGTCGAAACAGCCGCTGCATTTATCGCAGCCACCTATCCATCCAGGAAACCAATCCTCGTCCTGTCTGTGTCTGACTCTGCTAGCGTCATTTCCGCACTTTAGAGCGACGAGCATAAGCACCCCTGGATCTAAAACATCTTAGCAAACATGCTCCCAAACACGACCTTTGCCTGGATTCCGGGGCACTGCGCAGTGTATGGAAACATCAAGGCAGATCTTCTTGCTGGAGTCGGATATCAGGGCCAGCGGATAAGGACAATGGGACGGGAGGCCTGTATAAAGATAGCCGTACGAGAAAACTGGGAAAGTTCTTGGTTTGCCACAACATATGGATACCTTCGCAAAATTAAGGGGACCACATCGGCATGGACAGAGATATCCAACCTTACTTGGAAGTAGTGCGTAACGGTGTAAATCCGGCCATATCGTCAGGCTCAGTACAACACTGAAGCTGACAATATGGCGTTCCTATCCCCGAATCCCAAGGTGTCAGGCGACCCGTGCCGAGGGGATGAATGACCTGGGGGGTGAAAATATTAGCCAGGTCGTTAACGGTGCCTGTGGAGGTTCCTCAGAGTGAGGGCTGCTTCGGCGGCAAGCGGGTAGCAGTGGGTGGTACCCACACACCCCCAAGTGGGGTACATGTGGTGCAAGCGAATGGGAGTTAGGCGCCGTATTACTCGTAACACCCCGCACAGAGTGAGGGACCGAGTGTATGGGTGAGCACACAAGTAAGACTCGCATGGTACGCATGGTCGGTAGTGTTAGAATGACTGAAGTCGGGTGAGCCCTGGCAGGAGTGTGGGGGGGCAGATACCTCTGCGGCACCTCAGAAGTAGGGGACACGAAAGTCTTGCTACGACTGGTAGGAGTGTCGGGGGGTTGATGCTTCTGCGGCAGCTCAGAAATTGGAGACATGTAAGGTAACCCAAGCAACACCACTTGTTTCTCAGTGAGTAACAACAACTGTGGTGTGACTTATTAAAGGTCGGAGTTATGCACAACGCGCCGTATGTGGAACTCCTTTGTGACACAAAAAGCGCAAGAAGTGGAGCCTATTTGCAACATCTTGCGGCTACAATGAAAATAAAAACACAAAAATCAACCGGGAATCGAACCATGGACCTTGAGATTTGCAACCTTTTACTATAACCATTGCACCATGAATTCTATTTGGATACTCTGCTACGAGTGCATTACATAAACAACAAAGTCATTTGTAACTTCATTGTACCTTACACGGAACAGGTAGGCGACTGTCAAAAATAAAATGCTGCTCAGCTGAGCTCAAAGTGTTTTGCAACATATCAGAAACATTGTCGTAACATCAATGAACCGAAGAGTTATTAATACTGCAACTTATCGGTTCTGTTTTTGATATGAAACACATTGAATTCAAAATCACCCAAGAAGTCAGATGTGTGGCATATTGCAACGCCACTTAAACGGAAATGAAACATTGTAGGTTTCTGAAACTGGAAAGTGGCTTTAATGTGACTGGATGTATTGCCAGTGTCTTCAATGCAATTTTGTAGGAACAAACAGCTATTTGAAAGATGTTGCACGTGTTGCTTGGGAAGTGGTGCCACCTCGTTGCAGGATGAGGAGACCACCACACTGACTGAGGATCAATAGGTGGGTGCTGCGTGCAAAGTACCTGTCCGAGACCTATTGGCAGCATCAAAGCCCGGGTAGGTGAGTGTTAGGCACGCGTAACGTGCCGGGTGTTCCACGCCCAAACGATGCACAAGAGGTGCACAGAGTGGATATAAATGGGAGAAGGGGGTATTACAACCCCCACCAAGTGAGAGACTGAATGTCAAGAGAGTGGTGCACAAGTGGTGCAAGCGATTGGGACTGAATGTATGAGCGAGCACACAAGTCAGACTCGCATGGTACGTGTGGTCAGAGTGGCTGCTTAGGCAGTAGTGTGATCCGGCTGCCAGGGACGGATTGAGTGAAGTCTAGCTAGGCCTGGCAGGAGTGCCGGGGGCAGATACCTCTACGGCACCTCAGAAGTAGGGGACACGAAAGTCTCGCTATGACTGGCAGGAGTGTCGGGGAGTTGATGCTTCTGCGGCACCTCAGAAATAGGAGACATGAAAGGGTCTGCCTCGTAGCTGAGGTAGGAGCGGCATTGGAGCCACCAACCTAGGGTCGCCTCCGGCTTGGTAGACAAGTGGTGCCACCCTGTTGCAGGACGGAGTGAGCACCATACTGAATGAGGACTGTCTATGTTGTGAGATGGCGGCATGGGGTACCTGTTGTTCCTCTTGAAATCATTCAAGCGGCATAGGCAGGTGAGTGTTGGGGCATCCCGAGCAACACAAGTCAGACAAAAATGGTTACAGCAACTTTATTGTGACTGAATCTGGTCGCATATCAGTTGCAGAAATCAATGAGAAACATGTGTGCTGTTAGGGATATGTGGTGCCAGTGTGTCTTGTGCAAATGTGGAGTGTCGGAGAGTCGAGGCGCATACGTGCACTTGTGTACGTCATGGAGGGGGCGCAATGCCCAATAGTCATCCCCCGAAGTATTGCTTAATTGCGGGGGGAGTGGTGATCCCATCCCCACACTACCTGGGTTCGCCTCCCCAGGTGTCTGGTTGCAGATTTCCATTACCTTCGTTAAAAAAAAGTGCTTTCCAACCTGAAAGAACAGCAAATCATCTCCCGGTTCCCTACCGGTCACACGCGGCTCTCGCATAACTTGGATGGGAACCCTTTTCATACAACCTGCGACGTCTGTGATGTTCACAACACCGTTGAACATTATGTCTGTCAATACCTCAAATATCAGGCTCTCATGGATACCTACGGGATACCTGTTAGCATCAGGGATGCACTATTCGACGACGCTGCCAGCACCGCCGCCCTCATCTCTTTCTTAGAACATGGGGGCCTACAATTAATTGCATATTATTCGGCAATTCGGCCGTACGAAAACCATTTTTTTTTGTTAAATATCTTGGCTGTGGGGGCCTATACAAACTAACTAAACGGTTTCACGGGCTTCCCGAGGTCAATCTTGGAAGTAAGCTCCCACAGCACGAGGCTTTCGGGCATTCCTTGGTTACCCTAAGGCTATAAGTCCCCACCCCTCCAGTGATCGGGCTGCCTGGGAACCCCAACCCGGGTTCCAAGTCCCTTGCAACATAAACCACCGATTTCAACAAGGTTGCTAACCTAAGGGGCGGGCTCGCACTTCCCCAAATCCAATTACTGTTGCCTCATCAGCATAGTTATAAATTCCCTGGTCTTTTACCGCAGCAATGCAAGAACGAATATGCTGCTGTCAATCAATTTCAGAGCTCTAAAGCTAATTTCCAGCGTTCTGATCTTATTTATTTCATTTTCCTGCGTTCTGCATACTTTAACATACAGTCAGATACATCTGAAAATTTTCGGAGTTTAATTTCCGTTCTGATTTTGAATGACCAGATGGAATAAGAGGCTTGACCGCGACAATTAGGGTAGCCATTCCACGGTTGGACCTGAGGGTGGCAATCCTGCCCCCTCTCCCTACCAAGTGCCCCTGGCCTTGGTATTCTCGTGAAGAACTTAAAAAATTAAAAATTCTCAAAAATGAAGAAAAAAAACTAGAAAAAATTATCACAACTGGAAAATCAACATCGGAAACAAAAATCAAATCGATTTCAATTTTGAAATAAAGGAACTGTTCCCATTACGTTATCACTGCTGGATGAAATCACTAAACAAAGCAAACAAACAGTGTGTAGGATTGAGATGAAAATATTAAAATTAAATAAAATTGTGATATTTGGATTATTAAGCACAACATTAAATTAATCGCAATCTGCGTAAACAATTAAACAGTGTATAATAAATTCACGCTCTATTCACGATTTTATATTTCAATAATACCTTAGCTGCTTCAAAAGCTACAATCGTGATTTTTTCTTCTGGTTTAAGATGTAATTATCCTTTATCACACCAAACTATTAAATCTTCGGAAATGTACAACAATTCGCTATATTGATAAAAAGAAAACATTGACGAAAAGAAATCGATTAATGCGGTTACGTTCCTATGATTCTAAGCGCGAGAGATATAGAATTCCGGTTTTAAAGATATTTGGTTCGTTGAGATAAAAAACAGATTCATCCCGTGGGACAATTTTATTCTCCGACTGTCGGCGGAGTCCAAGAGAAGGGAGCAGGGGCCAGTCGCTTGAGTAACGGTGGGAGGATAGGAATCGCTCGACGGGTAGCCGGAATTTCCGGATAGATCACCTCGTTGAATGCAGGAACACGGTTCTTTCTCGGCAGAGTCCTGATGGAAGCCTTCTTCCGGATTGCCAAAAACTCTGCCCGCTTTGGACAGCCCTTGGTGGTGGCTCGATGTTACTCGCCACAGTTGGCGCACTTGGGAGCGGCCACCTCCATCTTGTCGTACTAATCCATTGGCGATTTTGAGCACCGCGACTGGCTTCCAATTCCTGGATGAGCTCCTTTGCAGCAAAGCCTTGAGCGGCTTCGTGCCGTGTAAAACTCATATTTGTGGACCTCGAGAAACTCCACGACCGACTTGTGATAGTCCGTTTTGGTAGGGATCACATTAACGCCTTCACTACAAAGCCGGCATGTGCAGTTTGCGCCTTTGGCGATCAATTCTCAGAGCTTCGGACGCAGTTCAGGCAGGTCGCTTCTGATGAAAACCGGTGGGTACTTTTCCTTTCGCAATGATTGAACTTATGGTAGCTGCGACAGCTGCTTCCTCCGTTGTTTCGCCAGTGGATTGCCGGCATCATCGTCACGCAGCGCAGATCGCAATGTTACAAGCACCCAAAAAAAATCTTACACTTCAATACCAAATTTTCAAAACGACTTATCTACTTTTGTAAACAAAGATTCAAACGTCGATTTGACGAATCTGATAGCACTCCCACTCAAACCCGCACCATCACCTACGCATTGATGGTGTTGGTTTGCGCGGGAATGCAATCAGATTCGTCAAATCGACGTTTTAATCTTTGTTTACAAAGCCAGATAAGTCGTTTTGAAAATTTGGTATTGACTTATTGTATAAAATCTTGACATATACATATCTGCAATGTTTTAATACAAAATATGTAAGCGCGGCAAATGCTGGGTAAAGCGTACCATTGGTACTTCGCGTACTTGAAGGAATAAAATAGACCCCATTACGCGGTCCTTAGTTTCTTACCCAGCAACTCCTATCCAGTTGTGGAAATACTCGCTTCACGAGTTAGAAAAGAGCGTAATTGGTCCTTTAAAAAATGCCACACTCACGCGAACCTAGTGCCTGCATTTTTCTGGCGCTTGCTTTGTTCGCGAGTACGGGCAGAGCAAAAACAAAAAGCAGGGCAATATTTTGTTGGGAGTAAAAATCGCGGTCGCGAGTATGTTTAATTACTTCGAATACAATGAATTAATTTGACTTGACATAAACACAATAACAATAAACAATTGTGTTCTTGCTCGAACATCCGCGATAAACATGTTCCGAAGTTATTTTATGACATTTTGCAAATTAACCCGAATGACTCGCAAAGCTTCACGAACATTTTTCAGGGTTCGTTTTTCTCAGAGTCTATTATATTTATATAGAGTTACGCAAAGAGTGAAGCCAAATCTACCTATTGAACTGTCAAACCGTCTACCTATTGAGCAAAGTAAACAAATGTTTGTTGGTAAGGCGGAAGTATTGTTATCGCCTAATGATTATTATGGCGAGTTAAAACGCAAGAATTGAAATGTATTAGATTTGTTCTAGAAACAGCTTCAAAAAGCTTCAATACACCCCCCAATAAAGTAGCAACAAGAAACTCACGTGTTTGCACTCTGTGGATGACTTGGTTATCGAATTAAAAAGCTTTGGCAGTGAACACTCCCGTGAAGTCACTTTAAGGGTTGAACAAAAATGAAAGTTGCAAACAGAATAACAAGAAGATCATTCAGAATAAGTGTAAGAAGATACTCTTTGCGCAACTCTATATAATAGACTCTGGTTTTTCTGTTTTCTATGCGAGTAGTAGGTAGGTAAGAAAGAGGCAAAACAAATGTTCGCGAGTATTTTGCATTGCCTACTACTCGTTTTGTGAGCAAGGTTCACAGATTTCCACCACTGCTCCTATCCCTACCTCCTCGTGGCACTGGCCGGGATACGAGCAACTTTAGGGAAGATCGGGTAACCAACCACGGTGGGAACTATGGTCGTATGCTGACAGGGAAGGGGGGATTTGCTCCTCTCTGGAGGTGCAAATCTGATCGAGCGTCTGTTCTGCATGTTAGGAGCGGCTCACAACAGCGTCTGTTCCCCATGTTGGGGGCGATTGATCATCGTCCGAGTGCTAGCGAGGGACTCTAAACTAAACTGTGCACACCATGTTGCATCGTGTCAGCATCGAGAAGGCAGCCCCTTCAACGCGATGTAGGTAGCGCAACCCTGGTAAGGTAGCCTACAGAAGGTTCTACAGTTACCGAGAAAGAAAAGTAGAGCAAACGGATTGATTCAACGACAACAGACCCGGCAACGGATAAAGGACAACGATTGAACAGTCGGATCTTGGAACGTGAGAACTTTGAAAGAAACCTGCACGTGGTGGGCTCCTGTCTCATGGGCTGCAGCAGGCCGGCGTGAGTGTGGCAGCAATCCAGGAAATACGGTGGCCCAGAACTGAAGAACGTGAATTCCGGACGGACGATCCCATAGCGACCACTTCATTCAAGTACCACATCTACTAGAGCGGCGGTGACAGAGCAGAACGAGGAGTTGGCATCATGGTGATCGGGAAGCAGATGAAGCATGTTATCCGGTGGAAGCCGATAAGCGACCGCATTTGCGTGTTGAGAATGAAGGGCAAGTTCTTCAACTATAGCCTGATCAGCATCTATGCCCCAACGAACGATGAGCCTGATGACGTGAAGGATGAATTCTATGAGACCTTAGATAAGGCCTACGGAGAGTGCCCAACACATGATGTAAAGATTGTCATCGGGGATGCGAACGCGCAGATCGGAAGAGAAAGTTTCTTTCGCCCTATCATTGGTACTGAAAGCCTTCATTCCACTAGCAACAAAAATGGTCTGCGACTTGTAACCTTTGCTGCTGCTGAAGGGATGGCAATCAGCAGTACCCACTACGCACGTAAGAATATTCGCACACCTGGAAACATCCGAGTGGAGACACTTGCTCACAGATAGACCACGTGCTGATCGACGGACGACATTTCTCGTATGTTATAGATGTATGGTTCTTCAGAGCCCCGAACATTGACTCGGATCACTACCTTGTAGTTGCAAAAATTCGGACGCGACTGTCCAGCGTCACGAATTCACGAAACAACAGAACGATGCGTTTCAATATCTAACGCTTGTCAATTGGAGGAGTTGCTAGACAGTACCACCAGAAGCTGGATGAGCGGATAGGAGATGCCACCGGATCTGGCGACGTCAACAGATTGTGGGAAAATATCCACGAAGCTGTGACTACAACAGCGCAGGAAGTGTTAGGCACTGCACAGCGACGCCAACGAAATGGTTGGTTTGATGAAGAGTGCCAGCGAGTGACGGACGGGAAAATGTTGCTAGGAGTCGAATGCTAGTGGCTCGTACTCGAACCCGTACACAGCAGAGAGCGGTACAGTGTAGCAAGGGCAGAAGAGAAACGAATCCACCGCAAAAAAGGCAACACGAAGAGAGTGTGATAGCTGAAGCGCAGAAGAACATGGATAGAAACGATATGCGGAGGTTTTACGCAACTGCCAATGGCACGCGGCATAAGACTGCACCAGTGCCCGCCATGTGCAATGACCGAGAAGGGAATTTACTGACAGACAAGACTATGGTGGCAGCCAGGTGGAAGGAGCCCTTCGAAGATTTGTTGAACGGTGGAAATGAAAGTGTATTAAGGAGCAGGATGGACATAGTCGGCGACTGTACAACCACCAACGCTGGACGATGTAAAGAAGGCTCTAAACGAGCTTAAAACAGTAAAGCTGCTGGGAAGGACGAGATCCCGGTCGAGCTTCTCAAACACGGAAGTTAGCAGCTGCATCAATCAATCCACCACATTATCCAAAAAATATGGGAGGATGAAGAACTACCTGCCGGCTGGTTGGATGGCCTCATATGCCCAATCTATAAGAAAGGGCACAGACTACAGTGTGCCAAATACTGAGCGATCACTCTTCTGAACTCGGCGTACAAAGCCTGTAGCGTATCCTGTTTAACAGACTGACGCATGAATCATGAGCTGTCAGGGTTAGAATCTAAAGGAGAAAGAGAAAATCTCTCACTTATTATGTCTGTATACACTCTCGATAGGTAGCATACCGTGAGATACGTTTTTCGGTAGCTGTTACGATAATGAACTGATTCGAGGGGCTACATGATAAATTTCTTTGATCAAGCCCCAATTGTTTTACACAGCTGCGCGAAAAAAATATGGTCCCCGACATAAAATGAGCGAGAACAAAGCGTTTTATCAAACCCCCTCGGTGGGGGTCGCCTATCCGAATCAGTTTTTTCCAACTTGTATACAAGTGCGATGATTTTGTTTTCATGGCTTGTTATGATTCGAAGAGGTTTTTGCCTCTCTTTTATCGTTGTTCGTTATCTATTGAGAGAGATTTCTGCAAATCCTGTGAGCTGTATCAAGTATACAAAGAAGAAAATATTGTGAATCGTATAAAATACGGCAGACTTCAGTAGGCTGGTCACTTAGTGCAAATGTCGGAAGAAAGAATAGTGAAAACAATATACAACAGAGAACCAGATAGGGGTCGGCGACTTCGTGGAAGACCACGAACGCGCTGGCTGTACGCGGTGGAATCGAACCTGGGAACCCTGCGGAACATCGCCCAAGACCGATGATCATGGAGCTCTACAATACGCCAGGCATAGGTGTATCGACGTATTCCAATCAGGTATTCAGGTAGATATGTAAGCTTTTTATACAAACACTGTATTAAAATAATACAAAATTGTAAGATTTCAATACAACGATTGCATTAAAATCTTCCGAAATTGTACATGCCAAATTATTATACTCTTTCTGAAAGGTTGTAATGCACAACTGTATTAAATTCTGCCATGGTTGGGTGTGTAATTTGAAGTGTTTTATTTAATTATTGGTGCTGGGCATGCCAGCTTGCCGAGAGAAAGCGAAGTGAAAAAAAATTTCTGGGTGTACGATCGTGCTGGGGGTCGTACACATATTACGTAAGGGTCGTACACACTACACATATTATTAAGTACGTCTGTCGTTTTCTTACGCACCATATAAATAAAAAATCATTTGTGTGAGCAATATCTTACATGGCTGGAGGGGGGGGGTCGAAAATCCCAGAAAAAATGCTTACGTAATAAGTGTACGACCCCCTAGTGCTGGGCACATCAGCTAGTCCGGAAGAACACGAAGGGAAAAAATATTTTCTGCAGTTTTTTTTCTTAAATGGAGCCTAACGAAATTTTTGCGCAATTCCCCATAAATTTCATTGGCAACCTCTTTATTTTAGGATGGTTCTATTTTACACCGTTTGATTTTGGCAATTTTGATAAATAACTCCAACCACAAAAGGTTATAACATGGAACAATTATTACATTCTATTTTATCAATAATTTTATGAATACAATAGTTTTGCGAAATACAATTTCAATTGTGTTTCTTGGTTATTGAGATTATTTTAAATCTATATAAGAAAAATGAGTTGACATTTCCTTCCTGACGATTTAACTCGCGAACGGTTTGACCGATTTGCAAGATTTCTTCCATAATCGATTCGTTTTGGAATCCGAATGGTTTGTATATACAAAAAGTTGGTGAATTTAACGGGGAAATGTAAAAAATCATTGGAAAACTATTTTGGGTCAGCTGTTGAGGAAAACAAAACAAACGCACGGAAATTGATCTAGAGTGCGGTGCTGCAAACAGTTTATTGTGACATTTGCAACACCCGGGCAAATCTGGGTTTCTTTTGCTAGTCCTTTATCTATATAATAAAATTGAAATGGTCTGTGTTCGTATACGCTTAACTCGAAACGGCTGGATGGATTTGATTCATTCCTTTAGCAGTTAGATTCGTTATAGTTTCCGACGGGTTTATATGATATTTCCTCATGCGAAAATCACGAGTAAGGTTGAGTAAATCGTGAAAAACTAAAATTAAGAATCGTATGGAAGCTTCGCATGTGCCGTTCAGAACGCGCATTTTTGCCTACTATGCAGGACAACGTCTGCCGGGTCGATTAGTCCTTTATATATTATAAAATCTATGTCCAAATCTGATATGTTCTGAGTTTTGCAGCGAGGAGGTGTGTTTGTTGTAATTTTGCGTGCCCAATCGCATCACTTATTACAGTGAATTTAGATGCAGCGTTGCTCATCAACTAATATTCTTCCCTATGGTCTATGTGGAGACGTAAAAGTAAACAAGGCATTCAAACGAAAAAATCCCCTTCTATTATTTCTTGATTTATGTTCAAATTTTACTTCTTAATAGTTTTAGAACAGTCTACCGAGTTGCGTATCATTGAAGCGCAATGAACCATACTAATCAAAATTCAATTGAGACTAATTAAGTGGAATAACCCTTGTTCCATCTTCCATCTGGAAGAAAGAATGCGTTATCTTGAACTGATGTTATTCGATGTCATCTTGTTCTTGATTTTACGTTTACAGTGCTATTAATGCTTTTCATGTTTGCCTAAATCACTCTGACAGAAACAAACGATGGCAAACATATAAAGTGCTTCAGTACAATAAACTCACCTCTTCAAATCTGGAAAACTAATTAACTACGCGAAAAACACAGGAACTGTAACCAGGAGTTGACGATGTTTGCTAATACTCAGAAGGAGACACATGTCTGTTGCTGGAAGCTACTACAACCGATATCACTATCACTGTAAATTCCGCCCGCCGGTCTGGCTGCTGCTTCCACTAATAACGCTGATGAATCGGGCTTGGCGGTTCCGATGATACAAATGACGTTCATGCCCATGTCACGTCATCAAGAAAGCCGACGACGGGCGCCAACCAAGTGTGGCAATTATTGTGCACTGAACTGCAACCGACGACGGCAACGACAACCACGATCCGGGTGTGGAAGGTCTCTGAAAATCACCGGGGAAAAGAACAAACAAATGAAGCGTTATAGCAGCGACATTAAACAACTTTAAAGGCTAATTTTATGGCATCTATCTCGACATGTATGAAGGGTCAAATTCGCTAATGCCCGTCATCAGCGCACGAGCAAGATGGAAAGTTTAGTAATGAGGTAAATGGGATTTTTACACCGGCGGGAATAAATTAATAAAATTAATAATAAAAAAATATTTAAAAGCATATAAAAATGTCGAAAAATAAAGAAAACTAATTTCTTTGAAAATTACACAGTAATTGTTCTAAAACTTGTACATGTAATGAAATATATTATCTACCTTAAATTTATATTTCTATCGGGTTCAAAACCTTTAATTCTTTCAATCTTTTATCATTATGACCTTTAGTTTTTGTCACAGAAGCAACATCGTCAGCTAGATTTAATTTCGCCGAATTTATTCATGCCAAACTGGATTGTGATCTGCGATGCAGCAGCGCTGGAACCTTGCTCATGAACAAAAAATGTTATGAATATGCATGAAGACAAATAATTTTATTATTAGCACATCAGATCCACTTATCCACTACAAATGCGCCCGTCGGCCATTGGTCGGTGGTGAGCTACAGTTTATTTAACATCCTACACTCACTCACTCATCAACTAACTCCCAGACCGGTCATTTACATAATTGGCCGGCGTCGTACAGTTGAATGTTAGTTTGTCGGATGGCTTAGCGCCGGGTTACTAAACATGGAGGTCTTGGGGTCGTCGCATCATGCACGAACTTAGACAACATAACAACTCATCGTGTTTGGATGCAACTTATTTCACCGACAATCTGCTGGAAAGCGTTATTTGAAAAAGACTGAATCAGCATTTTTGACCAGATAGCGTACTGGATGAATATTGAACACTGAACACGCGATCAATAGACAAACAGACATAACACTTGAGATTATTTCACCGCCATCCGGTACGTGAAGTCGATGTAGGGAACATATACCATTTATTATGTCTGTTTGGCTGTGAGAAGATATCCAGTGGACCAGGGAACGTACGCACACTCCCAGCTCGCAAGTGCATCTCATACTATTGACAAAAAATAACGTCCGAAAACTGCTAGACATGCCTCATAATTTTCAGATAAAGATTTCTTTGTCTTTGATAAAGAGATTTTCAGCCCTAGGCTCATCATCTATCTTTACGACGCAATACAAAATATTTTCTTACATTTATGTTATATTGAAAATGTACTATAAAGACAGCAATAAATTGATTTGATCCTTAACACCGACTTTTAGGATAATTCAGAATTTCTGATTTAAGTTAACTTTCCATAACCCCACTGCCGCTAACCGCAAGTCACTCTCATCTGTATGTGGATGTCATATAAGAGAGAGATAAGTCAGACTTACGGTTGGCGGCCCAGTAAAACGTTATCAATATAGGTGATAAACAATTTTCCTCCAGTAATCCAACAACCCCCGCATTCCAATTCAGACGTTCTATTAGAAACAGTCATTCAATTTATCGGCTACGCGTTCATTGCTAGAACAAGAAAAAAACTTTCCATTCTCTTGAACTACCTACGCTCTATGGCTACCCTTAGACTCAATACTCCCACGCTGCAATGTAGAATGCAGAAATAATTGTTTTGATTCACTCCACCTTCAGACAATTTGATATAAATCTATTTCTGTGCATTCAATGGAAACAAATCCTCTTGGAAACGGCGGAGAAACAAATCTTCAATAAACGTTAAATCTCAACGGACTTCCCCAGGCTATTTGATGAGACATATTTACCGAGCAATTAGGAATCGAACGATACTCGATACTAGTGGAAACAACATATTCAGGCGGGTAAAAAAAACATTAGCACGGTGACTATATCAACTTAAAATGTAGTTTGTATTAATTCTGATTTAGCCAGTCGACTAATGGGAACTGCTTGCGAAGCTAATTCTTTCGATTATGCTTCGTGACAGCAGATTGAAGCTATACCTATAGAGGTTTATATTTATTTTGTCACCAAGTAGGGTAGCAGGAGCATTTCGGACCACTGATTTATTTTGAACACTCAGATAAGCAGAACCCAGGAATAATAGTGCTGAGCAATGGGGCCATACACTTTCGATGGTCGATGGTCCAACAGTTAGTGGTCCGAATCTCCCCCCACTGCTCTAAATGGTAGATGGAAACGACACTAATGAGCCAGAACAACGTTGGCGATGACAGCTACAACGGAGCTCGTCCAACAACGCTGTGAAGCTCGTCCCTCTCAATCGGTTGCTCTTTTGAGCTCCTATCGTCACGAAATGTGCGATAGAACCTAATCAAGCGCGGAAAGTATCCAGCCGTAGACAAACACGATTGCCTAAAGCTATTTCAGTACAACGGTATGGTACATATATGTCCATAGGTAGACCGCAAAACACAAAGGACTGCATGCGGGTGGATTCCTGTCACGTAGGACGTGAACCAAGATTTATGCGCTTATGCTACTTATATCTCTCTGATGTATATACCTTCATACGTATGCAATGCTCAGTGAACGCTGGCACAAACTTCATCATTATTTCACGACTGCGGACATCGGGAGCAAAGCGATGGCTAAAATGAAAGACTCGACAAATCGCGACGGCTCTTCAGTTGCTATGTTGAACGGCCTTGACCAATAATTAATTTTGCATTCACAGCTGCCTGGAAGATGGTTTTACAGCTCTTGAAGGCATTGCACCAGTAGGATAAAATAAGGAAATAATCACGCCAGGATATCATGCACATATACCACCTGCCATTTTGGTGAGACAGGAAGTATAGCAAGTTTATTCTGACTTTATTCTGACACTGGATTGGCAACTGGCAGGTCATCGATAATGAAAGGTGAATAGGCACTGGTTTCGAGTGGAGAACTGGTGATGCATTTTCAATGTCAAGTTCAATGTAGTCCGACAACTTGACGGATCAGGGTACAGGGAATAAGAGAATAAAACAAATAATGTCGGTCTTAATTAACATCAACTGTCGTAAATTCAAAACTGAAAGGTCATAATTGATATAGGCTAAATGATTAAAAAATGATGATATTTGAGTTCTCGTTGAGCAAGACCAAGTCCTACTCCGTAAAGAATTCCAAAACTCTGAAAGCAATTATTTTTCAAAAATTTATAAAAATGTTAATTTCGCCAAATTTTATATAGGGGGAAAACACCAACTGCTGGCAATCTAAGCCTTTCGCCAAATTTGATGTTGTTAAGTCACATATCAATCCCGCAGATCAAACAGGCTGTTGCTAAAATGATCGTGTTGGTCGAGTGATGTGCAGAGAGATAAAAATAAATCGTAGTTAGCAGTGCGGTAAGATGCGCGACTATAAAGCAAGACCATGCTGAGGGTGGCTGGGTTCGATTCCCGGTGCTGGTCTAGGTAATTTTCGGCATGGAAATTGTCTTGACTTCTATGGGCATAAAAGTATCATCGTGTTATAGCCTTATGGTATACGAATTCAGAAGTGGTAACTTGACTTAGAAAACTTGCAGTTAATAACTGTGGATGTGCTTAATGAACACTACGCTGCGAAGCGGCAATGTGAGGGATGTAATGCCAATGAAGAAAAAGAATAAATCGTAGTTTGAATGATATGCGAATAGTTTTCTTTATTGATATTGAATTGGACGTAAATTTGCTGTAACTTATGATTTTCTAAAAATAACGATAACCTAGCCTAGGCCAATGACAGTGGGCTCTGTCCAAGCAGGTCCTATTAAAACGAACGGGCGTTGCTCAAAGCACACTAGCCCAGCCCAGGAGCTTCGAAAACGGTAACGTCGACAGACACGAGCGGAAATCGAATCAAGGGCTGACAGTTGAGACATTCAACTCCTAGAGTAAAACCGGGTCCGTCTTTAAATGGCCTGTTTTTTTTTACAAGAAGGCAGTTACGCACGACCCAGCACACGTGCTTAGTAGTTGCCAACCCTAGTAACATTTTGGTTTTATGCTGGTTTCAACACACTCTTGTAGATTAAATTATGAATTTCAAGACCGTTTTGAAACTTAGAAAAGTTACTTGGGAAGCTACCACACGGAAGTGTACTGGAGTGTCGGACTCGACCAGTGAAGGTAATACTGACTAAACTCTCCTGGGCTCCACCCATCATTTCCCCCAGGAACTGCCTCCCAGCATTACTTCTGACGGATAGGCAGTAATTACTGTACTCACTCACTCATGCTCATGCTCACACTGGCACTCATCCCATATGATGCTTACTTGGGTGCTCTCTCTCTCTTCTAACACACCCTGAGACTCTCTCTGACTCACTATATGAGTATTACTTGGATGCTCACCACTAACATACCATGCAATTCTGACTTGGATGCTCTGCTCAGTCTACTCTCCTCTGCCATGCCTCGAGGTGTCGATAGCGATAGGTACCAACAGTCCTATGCTACGACCCTCTCACCTCGGCATGTGCAGTCCATACTAACACCTACATTCTCTGCAAGCTGCAGGCAATCTGAGTGGTTGCAGTCAAAACTGCGTTCAACTTTTCCACCGCTTGGGCAGTATCCGGGGTTGTGTCCCGACCGCAAACGTCTAGCATGGCTCTGCTTTCGACGTCGAAACGAGGACATACGAACAGTATGTGCTCTGCAGTTTCATCAACACATGGGCAGTCAGGGCAGACGGGGCTCTCCGCGTGCCCAAACCTGTAGAGGTACTGCCGGAATCAGCCATCCCTAGTAACATTTTGGTTTTATGCCGCTTTTATAACACTCTTGAAGAGTAAATTATGGTCTTCAAGAGCGTAATAAAACTTAAAATGTTACTTGGATGGCTTGACACTAGTACCTAAGAATAGATACGGCAACTGCTGCCAGTAGCCTACGTCTACTCGCACACACCTTGGAACTGTTGGACATCATCCTAGATAGTGCCGCAACAGCAGTCGTAGCCTTCTTGCACGTGTAGCCGACATGGCTGCCGAAGCTCAGCGTGTCGTCTATTACGACCTCAAGAAGCTTCAAACTCCGCATTGATGCGATCGCGACTTTACCCACATGAATTACTGCATGTTGAAACAACTTCTTATGTTGAGCGAGCTCCAGGCCTCTAGCGCTCATCCATTCCGGTACCGTGCTGATCACGTATGCTGCGGTCAGTTCTACTTCGGGAATAGACTCCCCGTAGACTTCCAGCGTTACGTCATCGGCGAAGCCGACGATCTTAACACCAGGAGGGAACTTTAGCTTCAGAACTCCCGCGGACATAAGGTTCCATAATGCCGGGCCCAGTATTGAACCTTGCGGAGCTCCTGCGGTATATGTCCCAAATGGAAACCCCGAAAACAACGCCAGAACACCGAGATGCAGCAGAAAAAGGAAATCCGTGACAGCGTTTCATACGCTGCTGTAGTAGTGAAAGTTTTTTCGGACAACATCGAATATGAATTGGAGAAGGCGCCCGAACTCGAAGTGGATGTATCTAGCCCAACGATAGAAAAACTTGTTAGAAAACAAGCAAGTGAAAGCGATGGCGATACTGAAGCGTGTGTAAACCACCCGCCGAGTGTATGTAGATGCAGAAGATACAGGAACTGAGGACCAGTGGATGTTGCAGCGAAGGAAAAAAAACAATACCCCGGGTCAAAACCCCAACCTTCACACTACCTAGGAAAATGTATTATTGATCAGCTGCCTTCCGTTCCGTAAAACCGTGGCAGGGATTGGGGAACGCCCAATCCAGCCGTCTGGCTTACGCCGATCCCGCTCTGAACACCACGGTGTCAACCCCCGCATCGGTGTCAACCCCCTTTGCATCAGCAAAGATAACCATAGGATCAAGAAGGTGACTATTCCAGCTGGACGAGTAGCGAAGTAGTCGTCTTGGAGAGCGATAACGGTACGCCAATAGTCGGCAAGTAATAGCACAATACGATGGAGATAGAGTCTAGTGGTATCCTGCAACTCGATGGCATTATCAATTTCACCAATGGACTGGGCAATATGTCAAAAGACCTGAAGCTGAACTTCTTCAAGCTTCACAATTTGGTTCTTGTTGCAAAGCAAGGACAGGACAGACTGTGCCAGAGCGCCAGCTCGAACCTTTGGGGGAGACGCCTATGGTGGTGATGGCCAAAACAAGAGAGGCACAGGGTTTTCCCGAGCGATGTCCAACGAGGCTGAAGACGATAATCGAAGTACTATCCCGCACCACGGCAGCGAGGGTAGGAACAGATGAGGAGGGTGTCGGTGGAGGAGCTTATAACGGTGGCAAATTCTCTCGACCACAAAAAAGCACCTGGTCCGTGACGGGTCGTGAACATAGTGAAAGCAGTCATAATGACCAATCCGGGCATGTGCAGGTCAGGGGAAGTCACCAGGAGACCCATCAGCGTACAGACCAATCTGTCTAATAGACACGGTAGGGAAGCTACTGGAGAAGTTGATCCAAAACAAGTTGTCGCTGTACGTGGAGGAGGCGAAAGGATTATCGAGCGAGCAATTCGGCTTTCGGAGAAAACAATCTACTCTGGGTGCCATTGAATCGCGGTTGTTGACACAGCAGAGGTCACCATCGAATACAAGCGACGCGGTATACGCTACTGCGCAGAAATAACACTCGAAATGCGGAATGTATTCAACAGTGCGATGAAGATTGCGAACTCGTTGCTTCAACGGGGAGTACCGGGAGGCTGTACAAAATTCTGGGAAACTACTTCCAGAATCGATTATTGATCTACGAAACAGACGACGGCTTGGTTTACAGGCAGTGAAAGTCAAGGCAGCGGAGGAGATGACTACGTCAGTTCAGCGGACGATGGAAGCCAACCAGCCCCCACCTTGAGGGAAGTTAAGGATGCCATTCAACAGCTAAAGACCAATAAATCAGCTGGTAAGGATGGTATCGGAGCTGAGCTCATCAAGATGGGCCCGGAAAAGCTGGCCACTTGCCTGCACAAACTGATAGTCAGAATCTGGGAAACCGAACAGCTACCGGAGGAGTGGAAGGAAGGGGTTATATGCCCCATCTACAAGAAAGGCGACAAACTGGAGTGTGAGAACTTTCGAGCGATCACCATCCTTAATGCCGCCTACAAAGTGATATCCCAGATCATCTTCCGTCGTCTGTCACCATTAGTGAACGAGTTCGTGGGAAGTTATCAAGCCGGCTTCGTTGACGGCCGCTCGACAACGGACCAGATCTTTACTGTACGGCAAATCCTTCAAAAATGCCGTGAATACCAGGTCCCAACGCACCATCTGTTCGTTGATTTCAAGGCGGCATACGACAGTATAGACCGCGTAGAGCTATGGAAAATTATGGACGAGAACAGCTTACTGGGGAAGCTTACCAGACTGATCAAAGCAACGAGGGATGGTGTGCAAAACTGTGTGAAGATTTCGGGCAAACACTCCAGTTCGTTCGAATCGCGCCGGGACTAAGACAAGGTGATGGACTTTCGTGCCTGTTGTTCAACATTGCGCTAGAAGGTGTCATGCGGAGAGCCGGGTGTAACAGCCGGGGTACGATTTTCAACAGATCCAGTCAATTTATTTGCTTCGCGGATGACATGGACATTGTCGGCCGAACATTTGCAAAGGTGGCAGAACTGTACACCCGCCTGAAACGTGAAGCAACAAAAGTTGGACTGGTGGTGAATGCGTCAAAGACAAAGTACATGCTTGTGGGCGGAACCGAGCGCGACAGGGCCCGCCTGGGTAGCAGTGTTACGATAGACGGGGATACCTTCGAGGTGGTCGAGGAATTCGTCTACCTCGGATCCTTGCTAACGGCTGACAACAACGTTAGTCGTGAAATACGAAGGCGCATCATCTGTGGAAGTCGGGCCTACTACGGGCTCCAGAAGAAACTGCGGTCGAAAAAGATTCGCCACCGCACCAAATGTGTCATGTACAAGACGTTAATAAGACCGGTAGTCCTCTACGGACATGAAACATGGACAATGCTCGAGGAGGACTTGCAAGCACTCGGAGTATTCGAGAGACGGGTGCTTAGGACCATCTTTGGCGGTGTGCAAGAAGACGGTGTGTGGCGGCGAAGAATGAACCATGAGCTCGCCCAACTCTACGGCGAACCCAGTATCCAGAAGGTGGCTAAAGCCGGAAGGGTACGATGGGCAGGACATGTTGCAAGAATGCCGGACAGCAACCCTGCAAAGATGGTGTTCGCTTCCGATCCGGCAGGTACGAGACGGCGTGGAGCGCAGCGAGCGAGATGGGCAGACCAGGTGCAGAACGACTTGGCGAGCGTGGGGCGTATCCGAGGATGGAGAGATGCGGCCTCGAACCGTGCATTGTGGCGTCAAATTGTTGATTCAGTGTTATCTGTTTAGATGTTAACTAAATAAATGAAATGAATGAAACGACGGCTTGGTTAGCGCTCACATCACGGCAGGTGTGCCGCAGGGATCAATTCTAGGCCCATTAATGTGGAACGTGATGTACGATGGCGTCCTGAGGTTGAAGCTCCCGCCAGGAGTCAAGTTAGTGGGATTCGCCGATGACATTATTATGACCGTGTACGGAGAGTCCATCGAGGAGGTCGAATTGACTGAAACATATTCGATCAGTCTAGTAAAGGAATGGTTGCGCAGTAAGAAGCGGCAGTTGGCGCATCATAAAACAGAGATGATAGTCGTCAACAACAGGAAATCGGTGCAGGAGTCGACAATTGGAGTCGGTGGTTGCAACATCACCTCCAAGAGCTCTCTGAAACCATTGGGGGTGATGCTCGACGATAATTTGAGCTTCAAAAGTCATGTAGACTACGTCTGCAAGCGCGCGGCGACGGCGATAGCGTCACTATCAAGGAAGATAGCAAACGTTTCTAGGGTGTGTTCCAGCAAGCGTAGCAGTTTCCATACTGCGATACGGAGGTCCAGTCTGGGTGTCGGCGTTGAGCGCAAACTGCAACGTGCGAATGCTGAATAGTACTGATAGGCTAATGTCATCAGCGCATATCGCACCACATCTCGTAAGGCGGCATGTGTACTCGCGGGCATAATGCCTGTCAAACTGGTGGTGGAGGAAGACGAGGAGTGCTACGCCCTCAGGGGTACCGGTAATGCTCGAAGGAATATCAAGGCAGCAACGGTAGCCTAATGGCAGAGGGAGTGGGACAACTCGGCTAAGGGAAGGTGGACCCATCGTATATTCCCAAGTGTGTCGGCAAGGATAAGCAGACGTCATGGAGAGCTAAACTTTGACTTGACCCAGTTCTTAACAGGCCACGGATGCTTCAGGTGGTACCTGCACAGGTTCGGACATGTGGCTTCGCCCGCCTGTCCGCAATGCCCAGACGTGACAGAAACGGCTAAGCACATCATGTTTACATGTCCCCGTTTCGAAACGGAGAGGGGTGCGATATTGGAGGCATGCGGAATGGACACTACCACCGATAACATCGTCAGAAGAATGTGCCAGAACCTAGAGCAGTGTAGAGCGGTCGCAAATGTGACGTCCAGGATATCCGACATCCTATATCGAAGTTGGCGTACGGCATAGCAGCATGCCGCCATTGCGGATAGCGGACCATGAGCACTCCGCCGCGGAAGATATATGTCGATTATGAATGGGAACACCAGTGCCAGCTACCAACGTCGTCAGCTTGCGGCGACCGCGTAGCCGCAGAACGTGGCGAAACGGCCGGTTTCGAGGAAGCTTCCGCTTCTGGCGAACTTTACGTCGGGGTAGGATAGATCCGCCGTCGGGGACTATCCGAGTCGTTCGCGATCGTGACCGAGACGGGAGCTAAATGGTTCAACGAATAAGGTGGGAGCTGAATGGCTGAAGGGCATCAAAACTCGGTTATCAAAGTGGGCTATGCCCACCACCGCGGACCAGCTGAGTAGACCGTAGCGGAAGTTATCTCCACCCGGAATCTTTGGATCAACCTCGGTACTCGTCCGGTCACCCGTTGAGACAGGTTGTCGGTTACGGGGGAGCCTCCGACGTCGGTGAACTCCCCGTCGGGGTAGGATAGATCCGCCGCCGTGGACTATCTGAGTAGCTTGCGAGTACGTAGAGAGCTAAATGGCTCAAAAAACAAAAAAGCAAAGCATTGAACAGGCAGACTATTGCTGAAACAATCGTCAAAAAAAATTATTTAAGCTCTGTTAGTGGAATGTCTTGAACTGTCTAATACGAGTTTAGTACTTTCCATTTAATTCCACTACGTTTTGTTATCTTTACAGATACGTATTTCGACCTCAACTGTGAGGATTTCTTCAGTGTCTCCTACTTCACTCGACTTTGTCGAGTCGAGTCAAGTACGAGACACTGAAGACGGCCTCACAGTGAAGGTCGAAATACGTATCTGTAAAGATAACAAAACGTAGTGGAATTAAATGGAAAGTATTAAACTCGTCTTAGACAGTTGAATCTCAAGATGTTTCTCAAACAAATTTGTTTTATATGGAGCGTAGTTGAAAAATAGGCCAAGTTACAGTTGAAATGTAGAGTCATTGAGGAATAAGGAGTTCCTCAAACAAATTATTTAGATACCTAATAGCACGGTTTTTGTATGCCGCGATTGCCGTGAACTAACAGATCGTATAATTAATAACAAGATATAGCTACAATATTGTAAGAGTCTTAACAGTACTAGTTTTGATTTTTAATGAAATAATGCATGGTATTGCCGATAACTTCTTATGCTTGCTGGTAGATACAATGACTTTTGTTACCCAATAAGCAATTTGCGAGAAGTATCTTTGCCTTGCATCAATTATGCACAATTCGAGTTTCGCAGCGACCCGTTCCACGAATTATTTCTCATTAACATAAATTTTACCATGAAATTAGTTTCCTCGAACTAAAATGAAATCGAAACTAACAAAACGTCTGTTAAATGCCACCTCCTACGACAGGCCCACACATTCCTAAGCAACACGCCAAACCTTGAAAGCTCCAGTTCCTTCTAGGTGTCTCGAACGGCAGAACAACTTTACAAACATTTCTCAACTCAAACACCAAATTTGTTTTGCGCATTTAGTGCTTCTGCAAATATTTGCGAAACCATTCACTCTTTGCCAAACCACCATACCACCGTCAACCATCATGGGACAGAATCGTACATGCACTTCAGAACGTACACCTAAAGTGTGCTTTTCAATTGAATTTAAAAACTTGTTTGCTTGCTGTGCCCGGGGAAAACCTGCTCGTGGGTATGTGCACCGAGAACCGACCGATCTCCACGATCGATCGGGCCTCACGGGCGGGCATATCGACGCTGCAGAATGTGCTATATTCCGGCTGTACCGCAGAGCATTTGAAAAGTTGTCTTCCTTGACGGAGAGGAAAATCTTGCGAAACACTGTACCTATACGCTGCTGCGAGTTGGCAAACCGCTAATCTGCAGGAAAATCACGCCAACGTCCTCCCAGTAATGCGATGGAACTGCACTGCACACCCAAGGTCGCCCGCCGATGGGGTGGTTGGAAACTAGGCTTTATCATGGGCAGGATTTCTGCCAGTGTGAATTGTTCGGAACGAATTTGATTCGAAAATAGCACATTTTTCAGCATTAATTTTGAAATGAAATAAGTGAAATAGGGATTCAGGTGGATTCAGTTTTTTTTAAGCAAATGCTTTGTCGTTTGTTTAAATTTGTTTAGCTAATAAATGCTATTAAATGAGAGCTGCAAATAATTCCACGATCATGAGACCTTTTGAACGTCTCTACATTAATGACGCATTTCGCGCCAAATCGTATCCGGAGCTAGCAGCACCCTTAACTTAATGAAACTTTGTCACAAAAAGTCACTTTGAATACCTAGTTTTCAAAAAAATAATCTAGACAAAACATTGTTGTATGAGTGAGCATGGCAAAATTAGCCAAATATTCGAATAAAATATTGAAAATAATTGCAAAAAAACTTTTTGGTTTGAATGACATTAGTTAGGAGTTAGGAAATTATGTTCCCAGCCCGTCCATTCATGGGCACTAAAACCAATAGAAGACAATCTCGTCCACTTGCATCAAAAAGGCCTCAAATCATTCATCGCAGTTGAATTCTATCCGCCAGTGACCAGCAGTCGTCCCGGTCCTATAGGATTGTTGTCGGAGAAGGGGTCTACCGATGTCCTGTCAACGGCAAGTACTACCAATTAGGGTTCCTAGTACCGACTCCTTTTTGTGGTACCGGTGCTACGGTACTGAGAATGTACAGTACCGGTAGTACCGGGAAAATACCGGTACTAGAGTATTTTGATTGATGTTGGATTTTGATCTGAATAATTTGCTCCTTTTACCTTAAATTTATAATGACTTAGATGTACGTTCAGTCATGTAGGGTAAGACGGTATAATGCGCCCCACCTGGCCAAAACGCCCCCCTTTGATTTCTAAAAAACTATAACTAATTAAGGGTCAAAAACAGTTGGTACCTATAAGTATATGTAAACCCATCATACTATGTGAATGTGGAAGTATTTTTGTATTACACAATGAAAATAATAGCAAAATACAAAAAGTTACAGTTTTGATGTAACTTTTCATGTTTGTTTGCTCAACATTCTGGAGCGACTCTGGCATACTGTCCGCAAAATTTGCACTGCAACACTCAGTTGGGCAACAAAATTACTTTTCTCAGTGGTTAATATGATATAAAATTGCTTCCATCTTCAAAAATTTAACGATTTTCGAAAACATGTTTCACTGGCCAAAACGCCCCAGTGTAGGCAGGACGATATGCCCTTACCAACTGGACACAAGCGCAGCGAGCCTGCAGCAGTTGCTTCCAAATTGTATGGAAAATATTAAAATGTAATTCACACCTGCTTGAATGGACCTATGTTGGTTTTTTAATGTCAAGCGCATAAGGATTTGTAGCCTTTTTATTATGGGATTGATAAAATACTAATGAAGGGCAATTAAACGTCTTTGGTTGAGGTGGGGCGTATTGCCCAGGCACATTTTGAAATCCATTTTCACGACTTTTCAAAAAAGCTTTATTACGTGTTAACTGAAATATTTTTATATGACTACTCACGGGCAATGCATTTTCGACTTCCTGGACTACCAAATAACACAAAGTTTGCATAAATTGCGTTGAAAAGTAAAAAGTTATCAAGGAGTTGTCTTAGGGGGGGCATATTATACCGTCTTACCCTATAGTATACCGTTTTCCGTGAGAGGTAATCGCCGCCAATTTACCTGCGGATTAGTTTCAGAATTAACATTTTTAAAGGTCAACTGCACCTGCATTCTGTCTAAAGTAGTAATTAAGAAGGTGTTGATGAAGTAGATCCACACAAAACATATTTTAGTCACAAGATAAAGATTGTAGTTTCGCTTCGCCTTGTTCTGCTGTCCGAAACATGTTGGGTACAGAGTTTTCAGTGATGAACTTAGGATAGTGAGGACAATCTTTAACTAAAATATCGTTTATCCACAACTTCTTATCAACTTCATTGCTGAGAATACTCATCACATCATGTGCAATAGACCTCCACAAACGCCAAATCAGAAATTAAGGCCGGCGCACAATGGATCCGGAAGGCAATCCAGAAAATTGACATACATGCAGTCAAACGTAGCAACGCACAATGCATCCGGAATGAGTTTGCGGATTGTACTAAACGCAAAGTAAACCGCAAACCTGTCCGCACCATTTGAACAATCTCAAACTTTGCGGACAGGTCTGCGTCAAAAAAATAAACAAATCACAAGAAAATGATGATTCATTTTTACTTCCACTGGAATCTCAATTGAAAATTTTAAGGAGTTAAAACTTAAATAAATATGTTGAATTTCTATGTGAAAATGTAAGTATGTTTCTAAGGAAATTATAGAGAGATGTAACGGGTAATTCAAACGAATATTGTCGGAAAACTTTAAGGAAATTTCCTGGGAAATTGTAAGAAATGTTCGTGGAAAATATTGTATGAATTTTTCAGGGGAAATTGTAAAGAACTTCCATACGAAATTGGGAGGAATTTCAACGAAAATGGAAGGAATTTTCTTCGGGCGTTTATAAGAAATTTCCATTAGCATCTGATAGGGATTTCCATCGAAAATTATTAGGATCCTTTGGAAAATCCTCCAAAAAATCCTCCGGAAGTTCATTCAGGAATTCGTCCGGTAATTCCTCCTGAAATACATCCAGGAGTTCCCCTTAAGTTTCTCCAGGAATTCCTCCGGAAGTTCTCCAGGAATTCCTCCAGAAATTCCTCCGGACGTTCCTCCAGGGATTCCTCCGGACGTTCCTCCAGGAATTCCTCCGGAAGTTACTACATGAATTCCTCCGGAAGTTCCTCCAGGAATTCCTACGAAAATTTCTCCAAGAATTCCTCCAGAAGTTCCTCCAGGAATGCCTCCAAAAGATCCAACAGGAATTCCTCAGGAAGCTCCTCCAGGAATTCTTCCCAAAAGTTCCTCCAGGAATTTCTCCCAGAAGTTCCTCCAGGAATTCCTCTCTGAGGTTCCTCCAGGAATTCCTCCGGAAGTTCCCCCGGTAATTCATACGAAAGTTCCCCATGGAATTCCTCCGGAAATGCCTCCAGGAGTTCCCCTAAGTTCCTCCTGAATTTCCTCCAGGAATTCCTCCGGAAGTTCCTCCAGAAGTTCCTCCAGGAATTCCTCCGGACGTTCCTCCAGGAATTCCTCTGGACGTTCCTCCAGGAATTCCTCCAGACATTCCTTCAGGAATTCCTCCAGGAATTCCTCCGAAAGATCCACCAGGAATTCCTCCGGGCGTTCCTCCAGGAATTTCTCAGGAAGTTCCTCCAGGAATTCCTCCCGGAAGTTCCTCCAGGAATTCCTCCCGGAAGTTCCTCTAGAAATTCCTCCCGGAAGTTTCTCCAGGAATTCCTCCGGAAACTCCTCCAACAATTCCACCGGAAGTTCCACAAGGAATTCTTCCGGAAGTTCCTCCATGAATTCCTCCTCCAGGAATTCTTCCGGAAATTCCTCCAGGAATTCCTCCGGAGGTTCCCCTTGAAATTCCTCGGGAAGTGCCTCCATGAACTCCCCTCGGAGTTTCTCCAGGAACTCTTCTGAAAGTTCTTCCAAAAACTCCTCATATATTTCCTCCGGAAGTTTCTATAGGGGATCTTTCAGGGAATTTTCTCCAAGAATTCCTCTGAAAATTTCTCCAGGAATTTCTCCGAAAGTATCTCCAGAAATTCCTCAAGGAATATCAGGAAGAATTCCTCAAGAAACTTTCGGAAGAATAATAGAAAGAACTTCCGGAGCAATTCCTGAAGGAACTTGCAGAGGATTTCCTGAAGGAACTGCCGGAGGAATTTCTGAATGGACTTTCGGAGGAATTCCTGGAGGAACTACCGGAAGAATTTCTGAATGAACTTCCCTGGGAATTCCTGGAGAAACATCCGAAGGAACTCCTGGAGGAACTTCCGGAGAAATTCATGAAGTAGATTCCAGAGAAACTCCTGAAGGAACTTCCGAAAAAAATCCTGGAGGAATTTGCGGAGGGATTCATGTAGGTTATTTCTGAAGAATTCCTGGAGGAACTTTCGAAGGTATTTCTGAAGTAACTTCTGTAATTTACTGTAATTTCTGAAGTACCTAAGTAATCCTGAAGGAACTTCCGCTTAAATTCCTGAGGGAAGTACCGGAGGAATTCTCTGAGGATCTTCCTGAGGAAATCCAGTAGAATTTTTCGGAGGATTTCCTGCAAGAACTTCCGGAACAATTCCTAAAGGAACATTCCCCCGAAGAAATTCCTGAAGGAAAGTCCGGAGAAATTCCTTGAGGAACTTCCGGAGGAATTCTTGGAGGATCTTCCTGAGGAACTTTCGGAGGGATTCCTGAAGGAACTTGCGGAGGATTTCCTGAAGGAACTTCCGGAAGAATTTCTGAAGGAAATTTCGGAGGAATTTATGGAGGAACTTCCGGAGGAATTCCTGGAGGAACTTCCTGGAGGAACTTCCGGAGGAATTCCTGGAGGAACTTCCGGAGGAATTCCTCGAGGAACTTCCGGAGGAATTCCTGGAGGAACTTCCGGAGGAATTCCTGGAGGAACTTCCGGAGGAATTCCTGGAGGTACTTTCGGAGGAAATCCTGAAGGAATTTTTGGAGAAATTCCTGAAAGAATTTCTGGAGGAATTCCTGAAAGAATTTCTGGAGGAATTCCTGAAAGAATTTCTGGAGGAATTCCTGATGGAACTTCCGGATGAGTTCCTAGAGGAATTTTCAGAGTATTTTCCGAATAATTTTTTGTAGAAATTTCCGAAAGAAGTTCTGTAGCAATTTCTGGAGGAGTCCCTATAGAAACTTCAGAAGGACATTTTTGTGGAATTTTCAGAAGTATTCTTGGAGGAACTTCCGGAGGAATTCCTGGAGAAACTTCAAGAGGAATTTTTAGAAACTTCCGAAGGAAATGTTTGAGGAATTTCTGGGGGAATTCTTGGAGGCAGTTACAGGGGAATTCCTGGAGGGACTCCCGGAGGAATTTTTTACAGGAACTTCCTGAGGAATTCCTAGTTGATTTTTTGGAGGATTTTTCGAATGATTTTTTTGTCATAACTTCCGAAGGAACTCCTGTAGAAATTTCTAGAGGACTCCTTATAGAAACTTCAGAAGGAAATTTTTTGAGTATTTTTTGGGAAAAACTACTGAAGGAACTTCCAGAGGAATTCTTGGAGAAACTTCCCGAAGTATTCTTCAAGGAATTTCCGAAGAAATTTTCAAATAAACTATTTATAATTTATGTGGAAATTTCTGAAGGATATCCTGTAGAAACTTCCGGAGGAAATTTTGAGGAATTCCTGGAGGCACTTGCAGAGTAATTCGTAGAGGAAATTCTAGAAGAATTTACGGAGAAACTTCTGGATAAACTCTCGGAGAAATTTCTGGAGAAAGCTTCAGAAGAATATGTTGAGGTACTTTCGGATGAAGTCTAGGAGGATTTTATGAAGGAACTCCTGGAGGAGCTTGCGGAGGAATTTTCGGAGGAATTTCTCCTGGAATGACTTGTGGGGAACTTGCGTAGGATACACCTGAATCAATCACGATTTTTAATTAATTTCCATCCTCTAATGTCCAAAAATACAGTTTTAATTCTCCTTAAATTTTAAGAATACTTTAATAACTTGTCTAAATAAATATAAGCTCAAAATCTCGAGCGCCAGAGATACATATATCCATTCCGTAATAACTTATTTGAAACACAAAAGCGAAAAGAAAATGTTAACTGCTCAACTGTCAAAAACCGTATGCATTGTGGGTTGCTTATCCGTTTTGTATTTTAGTTCAAAACGTATCAAACGGATTACAAAACGCAAACTCAAACGTAAACGCAACGTATCCATTGTGCTCCGGCCACAATTGTTGTTATTCCACAGGCAAGCTAGTGACCATTATAGGGCACTGCACGGACTGCTTTGTCTCTTTCTCGCTGCAAAGAAGTTAGAAAACAAGGCCAGTAGACGTCAATTTTTTTGATGAACGAAAGAGAAAGAGATGTTTCCGTGCAGTGCCCTATGGGGCCCTATAGCGAGGAAGAGACAAAGCAGTCCGTGCAGTGTCCTCCGAGAATTCCAAAGAATTTCCTTTAGAAATCTCGAAAAATTGCCCTTGAAAATCTCAAAAATTTCCTGAAGAAGTTCCGAAGAATTTCCCGTGGAAATTCCGAAGAATTTCCCGTTAAAAGTTCGAAGAATTACCCGTGGAAATTCCTAAGAATTTCCCGTGGAAGTTCCGAAGAATTTCCCGTGAAATTTCCGAAGAATTTCCCGTGGAAATTTCGAAGAATTTCCCGTGGAAACTCCGAAGAATTTCCCGTGGAAACTCCGAAGAATTTCCCGTGGAAATTCCGAAGAATTTCCCGTGGAAATTCCGAAGAATTTCTCGTGAAAGTTCCGAAAAATTTTCCGTGAAAATTCCGAAGAATTTCCCGTGAAAATTCCGAATAATTTCCCTTGAAAATTCCGAAGAACTTCCCGTGAAAACTCCGAAGAATTTCATTTAGAAATCTCGAAAAATTGCCCTTGAAAATCTCAAAGAATTTCCTACAGAAATTCCAAAGAATTTCCTACAGAAATTCCAAAGAATTTCCCGTGGAGATTCCGAAGAATTTACCGTGAAAATTTCAAAGAATTTTCCGTGGAAATACCGAAGAATTTCCCGTGGAAATTCCTAAGAATTTCCCGTGGAAATTCCGAAGAATTTCCCGTGAAAATTCCGAAGGATTTCCCGTGCTAATTCCGAAGAAGGTTCCGTAAAAATTCTAAAAAAAATACCTTTAGAAATCTCGAAAAATTGCCCTTGAAAATCTCAAAGAATTTCCTGAGGAAATTCCGAAGAATTTCCCATATAATTTCCGAAGAATTTGCCATGGAAATTCTGAAGAGTTTCCCGTGGAAATTCCGAAGAGTTTCCCATGGGAATTCCGAAGAAATTTCCGTGGAAATTCCAAACATCTTCCCGTGGAAATTCCGAACAATTTCAATCAGAGTAAGCTTTTAACAATGTTCTAACCCCGGTCAGATCTGCTGCAACATTTTCTCGACTTCCCTGGTTATACTTTGACCACTTGAGCAAGCCACATGATACTTATACAAATACATGAAGGATACTTGGCTTGCAAACGTCACAGATAATAACGCTGGAGCTGTTTTATGAACACAAAGCTACGTAGTGACGATCCCAGTAACACAAGGAAGCCATAATCAAGGATAAATTATCAAAACAGCTTAGGTGATTTTGTAAACAAAAATTCAAACGTTGATTAGCCAAACACTTGAACCAACTCCATCACCAATTAGCTGAAACCTTCCACTATCTGTTTGGTTTCAATGGTTCGCGTAGGTGTATTATCGGATTCGGAAAATCTACATAGGAATCTTTGTTTACAAAAACAAATTGAAAATTTGTCCTTGAATTGATCAATGTCGTCTTCTTCTTCAATGGCTTTACATTCCAACTGAAACTCGTCTTGCTTCTCAACGTATTCTATTAGCATATCCGTAGTTATAAATTGAAAGCTTTTTTATGCCCGCCATTGCATGAGTTTGTATCTTGTGTAGCAAGCACTATAGATACACTACGCCCAGGGTGTTGAAAAAATTTTCAACCCGAAAACATCCTAAACACCGGCCCGAGAATCGAACTCACCATTTCCGGATTAGCAATCCAACGCCTTTGTTCTCAAGGCTATTGGAAACCCCAAAACTACTGGAATTGAACAATGTGTTGACTGGAAAAATATTTCTCTTAATTGGTAGACTCAACCACTGATATTATATTGTTTTTCAATTTTAAATTATTGTACTGAATGTAAGAATGGTTTAAACATGTTCATTTATTTATCTACTGACGAGTAATTTCCAAAAACTTTATGTATCACTGCGCATGAATACAAGAATCCAATATTAGCTTTAGATATCAGTCAGAGAATCAACAACTGCTAATCGAATTCCGTCAGATGCTGGTAGTTGAGTGTTTTCTGTTTGCATTAGCAGCTCGTTTGTCCGAAGAGTCCCCTCGAACGCGGCGTTTGCCATTACTCATTATGACTTGTAGAATGTTGAGGCGCAAGTACGCAATTAAGACTAAATGATATGACGTCAGTAAGCCTCGCTTAGGTTATTCAGACCTTGATCTCTAGCGATGTCAGAATCAGGTAAATTGTGTAGATTTTTTCTCAAGTATAAGTCAGAATTTGACGTAAGAGAGCATTCCACAATAAATCATTCTACATGTGCAGACAGATGATGCTCTGCTACAGAAGCATCACGAAAATCAATCATCACGATAACTATATTGCGTTCGTACTCATATGACCGCGCTCATTTCTTGAGTTTGAATTATTGCATAACAATGACGACTGAGGAGCGCACTGAGTTGATACTGTTGTTGCTTTTCGTTTCTTCAATCATTAGTATTTTAAACGTATTTACATGTGTATATACAGAATATGGACAGCAATCGAGAAACCTAATAGTCAAGAGTGTCTACGGTATACCCACTTGAGGCAACGCGCGTCTGCCTAAAACAACACAAAGTCTTAGCAGTCGCACATGAAGTAGAGTGCAAAGCGCGAAATAAAACATTGAACTGATTTGTCTATATATACCACTAATAATTTTGATGAATCATTTTGTTTTTAATATTCATCTAGCAGTGATGTAGCTTCAAAGTGTTTCCAATTTAAGAATAAGTAATTCTGGAAAGACTTTTGAATGTACTGAATGCCATGGCATATTCTCAAAACGCCTTCCTCCAGTCCGAACAATAATTTTTAGATAGAAATAGATTTACAGAAATTAAAACATGTATAAGTGGTTTTCACGTTTTATGTGTTTTCCATATCATTTTATTGAAAACTTTCCATATCCGCCATTGGATTTGTGTCTTTTGTGGCATGCACAAAATCCAGGGATCGTACATGTTTCCCCTCGGTAAGATTCTAGACTCGACCGAGAATCGAATCACTATATTGATATCCATCATAATTGATGTAAGCCCATACTGTGACCTTTATTATCTTTTACTGAAACATAAATCCCTTCCTGATCCTTAACTCCAATAGCAATGTATCGAAGTTCTTGAAAAATCCATAAATATCAACGACCATTACAATCTGCAATTCCATTTTCGCAAATTGCAAATCCGAACATCTCAATTAAAAAAAAAATCTGCCATATCATAAGAAACTTGAAAAGGGCAAGACCACTCATCGAGCCGTGACCCCGGCCGTGGTTCCACCTTTGTGTACTGGACAAACATCGGATCCGGTCGCTGCTGTACCTTCAGTTTGCAATGACTTGTCACTACACGACAATGACACAGCCAACCCGGGATCGCACGAGTGACCTATACGCTTCATCAACCACCACCGCCTCTGCGTCCATCATCCAACAATACAAGAAAAAACAGAACAAATTCACCTTGCATACCGCATCCCAGCCGCAGCAGCAGGGGTATCTTCACGCATCAATGACCCGTGTCTGTCGAGTGGCTGTCGCGATACAAAATCGAAGCCCAGCTCGCAGCATTGAATGATGGCTTTGCAGATAGGCACTTCTTACCCAGATAGAGTTATGTGACGCAATTTCACAATTCAGACCGAAAGAAACGCAAATTTCCATGCTCGGTGACCGCGAAGCTCAAGAGTCGAATGTGCGGCGCGCGCGGTTGTTCAGCAGGCAGTAGTGCTAGTTGCGCTCAAGTCACCTCCATTACTTTGTAGTGAACTCTGTTTCCCGCGTACTTTACGCACTCTGTACAACGCTAAAGTATCTCTGAAGCATCAACGACGATTGGGACATACAACAAGTGTGTTATTATGATCATTATTAATACCTGCTGTGCGACGGTCAAGGTTGCCCGTCCACACAAAATAAAAGTTGATCGAACGAGGTCAAAGTCGAGTTTAACTCACTGCATTCGTTCTCCGACACATCAGCACAGCACAGGATGAGTTGGGACAGGGACTAGAAGCAAAGCATGATAATGTGGATTTTCGGGTTTGGGATTTTTGTTCGACTTCCACATCATCGTGCGATGATAAGAAAATAACAGTCATGACAAAACTTTACCAGAAATGATATAAACGGCAACGAAAGCTATTTCAATCGTAAATACGATATCGAAAGGTTAAATGGAAACTATAAAAATGAAGCCAACAACAGATTGTTTTATAATTTAAAAAATTGTAGTAATCAAAATTAATTATTTATCATTTATCAAAATTGGTGAATACCTTTTTGATTTTCTCATTCAAAAAAAGAGAAAGTGAGAAAGAGAAAGGTACAATTACCGTAACGTGGATAAGTTAGAGTTTTTTTTTCTTTCAGAACCAGTTTAGCGTATGCATTTAAACTTTAGGCGAAAATTCGAATGCGTGGGTCATGAGACCCATCGTGTCCCAAATCAACTCTGCTAATACCTGAAAGTCTATGTAGATTGCAAAAATTCCACCGTAAGAATTTTTGAAATTGTTTGACAATTTCTGGCTATGCATAAAGATTTGTGGAATGTTCGTTTCAGAAAGAAAATTGAGCGGAATTCAGCGGTATTTGAGCATGATAAAATCTGATTTATTGATTCCGAAAAATACGTTATTATTCAATGTGTGAAGGAAAAAGTGCGTAATGAAAAATGAAACGGAGTTTCGTAAATTTTATACATGAATTTTAATTAAAGCCAAACTTTCAATAAAGTAAAAAAAATCAGCTGCACCGCTGAATAAAATCCTAAGGCGTGCGTTCAAGATATGTATTGGAATTAGGGATTTAACGATACCACTAAGGTATCGATACGTTTACTTTGAAGTAGTATCGTATAAAAGTATCGATACCACTAAAAATATCGAATAAATAGTATCGATACCTACTCGTATTATATGAGTTATCATATATTTTAAGAAAAATTTAAAAACGATTGTTCTGTTACTGTCAAGTAGTTATTATTTATGCTGGACGGGACACTAAAGAGTGGAAGAATTAAGAACATTTCATTACTATTTGTTCTTCGATACAATAATCACTTACCCCGAGAGTGTATAAAAAGCTATTAAACTTATTTCAAGCGAATCATTTAATATGTGAACCAATTGCATCTTTTAATCATTAGATATATTTTCGGTATAATTCAATTCCCTAAAAATGGGAATCTCTTTGATGCTTCTTCAATAGTCCCACTGCTATACGTCTGCAAATATTAATGCAAAGCCGAGATTACCGGAGATGTTTGAGTCATTTACTATCGAGTTTGAGAATATTCCAAATGTTCTAAAATGGATTAAAGTGACCAGACTTATCTTGGGTCAATCCGTTATCAATATCTTATTTGGTTTAGTGTCAATTGGCCGAATGCCGTTTGGTCGAATAGTTGAAATACGTTACCTTATTAAGTGTGTGAAGGAAAAAGTGAGCAGTGAGAGGTAAGCAGTGTTTGTAGTGGGAAGCAAGAAGTGGGAAGTGACAAATGAGAAATGACTAGTGTGAAGTTATTAATAAGAAGTAAGATGTGATAGGTGATAAGTGAGATAGTGAGTAGCGAGCAAGATCATCTCTGAATGAAGTATTGACCATAAGAAGAGAACCCCCTCACGAAGAACAAACAAATAGAGTTCCCTCTCTACACCACGGCAGGCTACTGATACTTCTGCCAGTAGCTGCAGTTCTCTTTATTCAACAATAGGTATCTACAATACATTCATAACAATATTCCTTAATCTACCCAAGAGCAACTACAACCAACTGGCGCCTACCTCCTATCTATCTTCGATCTACAGCGAAGCGTCGCACACTACCTGATATTCCAACATGAAGAATAAATGAAGAAGAAGGATGGAGGAAGAAGATAGCTAGCTTAACTTTTCAAAAGAAGCTAAGTAACACTTTTCTCAAGAATTAATTAAAAGCTTTCATTTTGTTCTATTGATTGCAATATTCAAATGAATTCTTGAAAAAATGTTACTTAGGTTCTTTTAAAAAATTAAGCGAGAAAGAATCAAGGTTGATGAGGAAAAAAGAAAAAAGAAAAAGAAAGAAAGAACTGGGAAGATGGAAGAGGGAAGAAGGAAGAGAGAAGAAGGAAGAAGTTAAAAGAAATAAAAAATAAGAAAAAAGTAAAAGGAAGAAGGAAGGAAGAGGAAGCAAGAAGCAAGAAAAAAGAATAAAGATGGAAAAAGAAAGGAGAAGAAGAAACAAGGAAGAAGGAAAAAGGAATAAATAAAAAGGAAGAAGGCAGAAGGAAACAAGAATAAGGAGGAAGGAAAAAGGAAAAAAACAGGAAGAAAGAAGAAGGAAGAGAGAAAGAAAGAAAACGGAAAAAAGAAAAAGCTGAGAAGAAAGAAGACGGACGAAGGGAGAAGGAAGTAGTTCTAGTAGTAGATCTCAGTTCTCAGTCCACTTTTGTCTTCCCACTTTTCACTTCATTACTCGTAATCTGAGGTCAAATTTCTGAAACTAGGTATTCGGCTAAACTTCAAATAAGGTACACTGGGGGAAGTGGAAAAAGGGGGTAAGTGTAAAAATCGACTCGCAAAATTGTAATTGTACATACTTTACAATTTTTACCACACCATAACATTGTGCAAGCATATACTTTGATGCCCACACTAATACTGTATTAAAATTTGTATAACACATACACTAACACAGTTAACGCTTGAGCTGTCATTTGAGGTTTCGAAAAAAGTTAATTTTTGCATTCATAAAATCAATTCTTATTTGGACACATTGTCCCCTTTTTCAGTGAATTTATGTCACAGGTGACCATTTTAATACAATTAAACTAATCACATTCAATTTGTAGTGGTTTGTACCATGAAAGCAAATAATTTAAAGATTTTACACTTACCCCGGGTGTCAAACACTGCGGGGGAAGTGGAAAATGTTCTGATCACGCAATTATTTCCTTCCCTCCAGGGTTTATTTTGATGGCTGTGAATCTTAATATGTTCCTTCTTTCTTATCATTGTGATTTCAGTGGTGATTGGACTAATGTACATATGAAAAAGCCTGATTAATCCACCTATCGGTATTAATGCCTTTCACATGTTTAACATATGGAAAAAATGTATGAGAAAGAAAAAATAGCACCGGTAGGTGAATATATTCCATAATTCACATTCATTTATATTTATAGCAAGTTTTGCCGTTGAATGCAATTTTTTGTGCGAACAAATTGGTTAAGGACAAGTGCCCCAACATAGGAGATAATTTTGTACGTGTTTTTCGCACACACATACATACAAACACGCACACACAGACATCTTCTCAATTCGTTAAACCAAGTTGATTAGTTTATAACCCTGTAAGCCCCATTTTTCATATAAAAAGTTCAGCTTTGGGGCGAACCTATAAATTTTACGTAAACTTAATATTCGAGAAGGCAAAACCAGCCCTCCACTAGCTATTACGAAATTCCTTGGGGACCTATTCCGTTAAGCCAATGAAGTTATTAGACGAAAGATACTCAGAGCAATTACCGGTTTGATTTTAGTTATATGTAGCTACTCATCACAATTGAAGGTCAAGGTAACATGGGTTTTCCACTTACCCCATCCCACTGGGTCAAGTGGAAAAACAACTCCTAATTTTTAAATCTTTTTCCATAAATTTCAAGCAACCAAAATGGTATGAATTACCGCACAGTTGGTGCAAAATTGACAGTTTTTGATAGCCCATTTTGATTGAATGCATTTAGATCATTTAAATTGGTTTTACACTAATTCAAACATGCGCTATCGATTTTTCCTTTTCCACTTCCCCCAGTGTACCAGTTATATCAAATAAAATCTTCATATTACTATCACTTCTTAAGGTTATTCAAATGCTTTTCTATTCCATAGATTGTCACTGATTCCTAGGATTTTCTACTGATTCCATAGTCTCTCGAATTTACCCGAGCAGGAGAAATTGCCTGAATAATACCTAATTCTGTTATTGATACCATACTCTGTTATGAACTAGCCCTGCAGAAGAGATAAAATACCAAAGGAATAAAATCCAAAACTAATATGCACAATACTTATGCCATAACAAACTCAAATATTAAATTGAATTTCAATACCAACCAATTATTATTCGTTTGGTATTGAAATACCTAAGCATATTATGCCTCAAGTATTTTGCATTTAAGTTTTTGGTATTATTTTTAGGTATATTACCTCATATGCAAGGCTAGTTCATACCAATTTCTGTTATCGACGTCGTCGCTCCTGCTCGGGTACAGATTCATCATGGAATAGAGGACGTGTTCCGACTCGCCTGTAATGCGGGACTAGTAGACTGAGTTTGGGACTGTCCCGCTCAATAAGAGACGTCCGGTTACTTCAGGATTGAGGATAGGTCACATTCACGATCAATTTTAAGCTGAGTTCACTTTTGTGCATTTCACTAAAATTATACCGCGATTAGCATACTCGGGTACTCGATTAATTCAAGTACTTCAATTCAATACTTACTTGGTATCGGATATCAAAGTATCGATTCCATAAGCGCTTGGTATCGAATCAAAAGTATGGAGTATTCACTCGTATTTACGATTTACGTATGTCCGATTCATCCCTAATTGGAATTAGAACTTAAGATTTGTATGGGGCAAGTTTCAAAGAAAGGTTCATAGAAATAACTACATTAAAGAGTTTTACAGCAGCTGCTCAAAAGCATGAAACGTACATCACAGTCAGAGCTTAAGGTGATTATACAATTGATCCCGTGGTGAATTTCAAATTCACCACATGTTTTTATACTCCCATTTCCAAAAACCCAAATCTAGCGTAATAATTTTTGTACATTTCTGAAATTTAAGTCGATTGCTCAGCATAAGTGAATAAATGATCTACCATTGTTTCACCTGCTATATGTGTTATGGTTCTCTCAACTCGTGCTCTTGAAAATATTTCGGCAAAAAGCACGTAATTTCCAAGATGACCGATTTGTGGCTTTGTTGTTTAATCACCTTAATCTAGGAGAAGACTTGCTATAGTTATTGTATCCCCCTTTATTGCGGTATTTTGAAAATAAAACAAACTTAAATTCACGTAGTTGTTTTTCTGCCTTTATCGTTAAACATCAACATTGTGGGTCGATGTATCAATATCAACCGAAATATCAAATCAATTCAACAAAGACACAAATTTTACAAAATAAGCTACATATTGAAATAATTAAAAGCCAAAGAATTTTATAAAGCATTCAAAATTTGTTTTAAAACCCTGATTAATCCACCTAGCGGTGATGATGCCTTTCTCGCTCGTTCAAAAGGGTTGACAAACATATTTTTCACATTTGTTTATGGCAGCCTTACTTTGTACCGTTAAATGCACAAAAACGATCCATAAAAAATGAAAAACGATCCATAAATAACATCTGAATGTTCCATAAAACGCTACCTTAAATCCAAAAAATAGCTCAGGCGTATCCATAAAGATTAATTTTTAAAATCCATAACTAAGCATAACTAAGCTAAAAAAATAAACCAAATAATTGAAAAATAAGTATGTACCTTTGAACATGATCAAGAAAAACAATATCATTCCTGCTATTTTCCCATCATCCATTTGGAAATTGGAAAATTTAGAAAACTACATTTTGATCCATAAAAATACAATTTTGCGAAATTTTATTGGTGATTATGATCCCTAACTTCGGTAATATGATCCATAGTTTTGGATACATGATCCATAATGTTGGTCATTTGACAAACTTTCGAGTGTTTCTTGTTTTGAAGTCAGAATCCAGCTTAGGCTTCTGGCATCCATCAATAAGTTAGTCTTGATTCATATTAATTTGTTTTTGTATATATTATAATGAACTGATCTAAAATTATTTATCAGATCACTCTGTACAGGTAAACTATCACTGTACAAAATCTGATAGATTACTCGTGACAGAGCTGGTGTTACCGAAATCAACATACTTGGGCCAATAATGTCTAATACTTTATATCATACTGATTGCATACCTGATATTATTCTATCAGGAAATCAAAAATCGTTGATTGCCTTAGAGTAATTTGTTATGGATTATAGCAAGGATGTTTTCGATCATTTAGTAATATAGGTTCGATAATTTAGTAGTTTGTCAATAACAGAGGATAAATGTCGAAAAATATTCGCACCAGAAATCCACCATAAAACACGTTTAAAATTTAATTTCTGGTATAAGTAATCGACAAACTAAATGATCGAACTTAGATTACTACATGATCCAAAACATGCTTCGATTGTAGAAAAGTTTGAATACATTTTCCATTGAAAGAAAAATTTTCTTTAAATACTACCGAATCTCAGCTTCTCCCACGTAATCCGAGTGCTATTTGAAATCTTCAAACAGATGTGTTGTCACTATGAATGGGGTTCCAATTGGTCTAGAGAGGTCCAAGATTTAGGACTTATGTATAGCATGAATTAATTAACTATCAAAAACCACACCGAAGGTATGCAAGCGAAAAGGTAAGGAATATAGTAAGTAGTTATAGAAAATCAAAACCATTTACTCAAATAAATTGTTGTATTTACAAACTAATTGTTAGACCGCAGCCATGTTTTACATATACTGTGCCAATATGAATTATTTGCTGAAACGCCAGGAAGAATGCCTTACAGAGGATTCAAAATAAATGTCTGAAGTTGCTTTCCTTGCACACCAAAACATTATGAATATTAGGTGACATATTTGAATGAATTGACACAAAAGCACATGACGTAAACTCAATCGTATATGTTTTTCAACGTCAGATGATTTAAATATGCCACGGAACCTAAAAACACAGCACTAGGTGCGTTGCCGCACGAATGCACAAGCAGCCGATGATAAGTGCAAATTGCATATAACCTGATATACTTCGATCACCACTCATCCAAGAAGTAAAGATAGCTGAGGGGTAATGTTCTAGCCTCTCACTCAGAGGAGCTGTGTTCGACGCTCGTTCGGTTCTCATTTTTTTTCAAAAACATATTTATAAACAATTTTTATTTTCTATAACTAAATACCAAATTTTTAAAACGACTTCTCTGCGTTTGTAAACAAAGATTAAAACATCGATTCGTCAAATCTGAGAGGCGAGAGCACTCCCACGCAATCCAACACCACCAACAGGTAGCCGAAATCTTCACATATATGTTAGGCTACATATTTACACATGTTTTTAATCGAAATAATTAGACTTTCATGTTGCCAATCTAAAAGTAAATTAAATTTCAGACCCGAAAAATCTAACTATTTGCGGCTAAAATGTGTTTTAACGTTTTTACAATTATTTTAAAATTGACGCCTTATATCCTTTACCGGGTGAAATGAAAAAGCATCACCCAGCCCCCATTTTGTTTACTCGCTTCCGTCAGGGCCAAAGCGGTGTGTTGGTGATGCTTCCTTCTGCGATATTCATCCGACGGCAAGCGACTGAAGCGAATGCAGTGCCGTTCGCTCCCGCCGAAATGTGCTTGCATAGCGTCCTCACGCAAACCAACTGCGCTCCCATACGCTTATTGCACGCCACAAAAAAGATACCACTTGAGAAGTTCACTCGTATATAGGGTATGCGAGCGCATGATAGCAAAATAATAGAAAAAATGGGCCTGATTACGTTTAGCAAAGAGAAACGTTATTAATTATTGAACAGTTTTCTCTTCGTTAGAGGTTACCCAAATAAACACTTATAGGGCGATCATGCCTTCAGTGAAGACAATGGGTTCTTAATAATATTGTTCATCATTGCATTTCTTAATGTTTGCTTTACTTAAAGCGACACGTTGTAATTATGCCATTATGAATACTAATTGAAAACAATAATTTCCCCAACAAATTGGCTTTCCTACCTATATACTGCCGCCGCAAGCGTAACTGTTCCATATTTTCTTCCGTGCAAAATCAATATTGGACGATTATGCTTATGACGGCAGTATAGTGGATCTCATTTTACCTCCAAGAAATTTAGATTAACTGTCAAGGCGAAATGAATCCAATTTCATTTCTAGCAAATTCAAAGTTTGTCTATCAGTTATTGCATTAAAACTATCAATTTAGAACCACTATTGATTTTATCAAATATATTTTCTTTCATTGATTCAATAATACTTCCAATATTGGTACCGTTACCCTAGCAGAGTGAACTCTGTGGCTTTGAAAATAAATGAACATATACCAATTTGATGAATACTGTACAACTTATATTTATACATACCATGTGTATCCCGATGGTGTTGTGGTATAGCAAGCGCTTTCCACCCCAAAGGTCAGCAGTTCGAATCTAGGAAAATCCAATGTAGAACATTTTGCTATTTTTTATACGCAAAACAGTTTTTGGCCATAACTCCTGATTGCGATGAGCTATTGATCTAATTTTCAATAGCAAACAATGGGACTGAATTCCGCGTCGACTGCAACTTGTTGCGAGCAAATCGGACAATGGGAAGTTCAAAAAGTGTGTCTACAAATTTTGTACACATACACACATACACACATACACACATACACACACACACACATACATCCACACATACAGACATCACCTCAATTCGTCGAGCTGAGTCGATCGGTATATAAAAATCGGCCCTCCGGGCCTCCTATCAAAAGTTTGTTTTTGAAGCAGTATTATAGCCTTTACGTACACTTAGTGTACGAGAAAGGCAAAAATGGACTGGGGCATAACGCACTATAGGTGATGCAAAATAACACACATGTAAGGAAGAATCTCACATTGTGGACTTTCAGTGACAATAAAAGGATGTTCTTAATATATGTATATTGAAGTCAATGGTAGATACGTCCCACTCAAATGAAAACCGCGTAAAAAATCGCATGTTTTGTCATTAACTCTGGGGCGGGATGACCGATCATGTTTTCGGAAAAATCATTCACATTTATTTCTGTGTGCACTCATTGTAAGAAACGCACCCTAAGAAAAATATATTTTAAACTATTGTATTTTAACAAATTTGACAAATTTTGAAGATCAACGCCGACAATCTTGCCAGTAGGTTGGTTCATGGTATCGATTTAGCGTGTGCTTCATATTTTTAAAAATGCCTTCTAACTTTATATTCGGAAGACTGTTGCTGCCTAAAGAATCGATAGTTATTTTTATTCCGCCATTTCATTTTTTCCAAAATTGAAGCAAATATTCAATATTTGCTAAAAACGGTAAGTAAAAGTTTGCTATTCGTGTGCTGTTTTCTTTGGCAGTGCAATAATGGCAAGGATTTCAGAAGTGCACAAGTATTTAGGCTATTAATTCTTCGAATATTGCAACTTGAATGCAAAGAACATATTCAAAAGGAATCCCATACTTAAAGTTGCGTGTTTGGATCTAAGTACCGTGGAATATTTTTGTGGAATTATTCAAATGTTGCTAGGGCTGCTAAAAATAGTCGTGAACTGCCAATACCTTATTTCACCCAACATAATGCAAAAAATGGGGTTCTCCTTGGCGGTGCGGTAAGACGCGCGGCTACAAAGCAAGATCATGCTGAGGGTGGCTGGGTTCGATTCCCGGTGCCGGTCTAGGCAATTTTCGGATTGGAAATTGTCTCGACTTCCCTGGGCATAAAAGTATCATCGTGTTAGCCTCATGATATACAAATGCAAAAATGGTAACTTGGTGTAGAAACCTCGCAGTTAATAACTGTGGAAGTGCTTAATGAACACTAAGCTGCGAGGCGGCTTTGTCCCAGTGTGGGGATGTAATGCCAATAAGAAGAAGAATGCAAAAAACACAGATTCATTATTCTAGTGTTTTGTTCTAGCGATGTCTTTCTCGCGCTTCGTGTTGGGGACAGGATTGCCCCAAGCGGGTTTTTGTCAACTGCGGTTTGGTTTTCCAAGACCCTTAGAAGAATACAGGTTTTTGTTTTGCAGAGCTTTAGCCAGCTCTAGTTTATTCACTTAATCTTCACAGTTCGCCGGTTCGAAAAATACTGAATAAGAATGGAATTCCCTAGCGCTATTTATACTTAATAAATTAATTCTAGAATGTTCTATAAAATCGTAGTTGGCAATTGTTAGGTGTCGCTGTTTGTGGTCGGTCACGTTATTTATCTTCGGTATCCATGGAAATTTGTGTTGCTAGTGTCGTAACTATGGTTGCTGCAGGTTTGTTATGTTTATTCCGGAGCAGTCGATTCGGCGCGAACATAGTCCCCCGGGCTGGGAAGTATATAAGGGTCTTAGATGTCAACATTGTTATCTTCAATTGGCAGGATGGACAATTTTGATATAGCTCGCCTGTAGATAGAGTTTCCAATGCTTACATCTGCTACTCGTATCAACTTGTCGTGACCTGGATAGACCTGGACGATTTTACCTATCTTCCAACACTGCGGTGGAATGTCTTTTTGTTCGATCAACACAATCATACCAGGACGTACGTTTTGCTGTGCTTGACAATTTTTACCTCTCGGTTGCAGATTCTGCAAGTAATCCCGGCTCCACTTTTTCCAGAATTGATCGCGGATTTGCTGAAGATATTGCCACCTTGAAAAGCGATTCATTGGTAGTTCGTTGTAGCATGGTTCGGGAGTAGTGGTCAAAGGACGACCAATCAAAAAATGGGCAGGCGTTAGAATTGCCGCTTCCGGATCCGATGTTAAGCATAAAGGTCGAGAGTTCATTACTGCTTCCACTTGGCTGAGCACGGTAGCGTATTCCTCAAAAGAAAGATGAGCGGTCTTCAATGTCCTCTTCAGGTGATACTTAGCTGATTTCACGGCGCTTTCCCACAGGCCCCCGAAATTTGGAGCTTCGGGCGGGATGAAATTCCAGGAGATCTCTTTTGGTTGGCAGAAAGCTACTATTTCATCAATTGCCTTGCGGTTTTGAAATAGAAGATAAAGCTCGTGTAGTTCTGATTTTGCCCCCTTGAAGTTGGAACCGTTGTCAGAGTATATCTGCTGACAAAGGCCCCTTCTACTCACGAAGCGCTGTAGAGCGGCTAGGAAAGCAGCGGTCGAAATATCCGAAACTAATTCCAAATGAACTGCTTTGGTTGACATGCAGACAAATACTGCAATATACGCTTTGACTAGCTTCGGTTTGTGTCGTCCTTCTCGTACAATCACTGGTCCAGCATAATCAATGCCAGTCCTCAAAAATGGTTCAGCAGGTGTCACTCGGCAAGATGGAAGAACTCCCATCATCTGGCTGGATCCTTTAGGTTTCGCTCGAAAGCAAGTAATGCAGCTTCTGGTAACTTTTTCTTATTGACGACCTCCCGTCGAGCAACCAGTAACGAGAACGAAGTAGTGCCAACAGAGCTGTCGGACCGACGTGCAGATTTTCTTCGTGGTATGTCCGAATGATTTGATCGGTTATGAAATGTTTGGGAAGTAGATAAGGATGTTTTGAATCAAAGGATAGCCATGAGTTTTGAAGTCTTCCTCCTACGCGCAGTACTCCATCTTCGTAGATTGGGCTTAAAGCGGCGATCTTCTTACACGGTTCATTTGATATTACACGATGTATTCCATCACCCAAAACTTCATGCTGAATTACCTTGATAATAACATGGAGAGCTAATCGGAGTTCTTGAATTGTAGAATGTTGTTCCAGAATTCGATTGTTGCTAGATTTTTGTCGACAGTTACTGATGAATCGCATGACTAATGCAATTACTCGCTGAAGCTTTCTAAAGGAGCTGAACTTGGAAAACACAGTTAACGTTTCTGCTTTGATGGCTGGGATGACGATCATATCAGCTTTTCTCATTTCCGGAAGTTCCTCATCAGGAATGTCATCCGGAAGTTCTGGCTGGTACTTTGCTTTACTTAGAAATGATGGACCCTTCCACCAGAGCTCATTGCTGCTCAAGATGAGTGGGGTTTGGCCTCTGGATATTAGATCGGCTGGATTTTCCTTCGACTTGACGTAGTTCCATGTGCACATCCCGGTTTTCCAAAATTTCTGTCACTCGGTTGCGCACAAATACTTCTAGAGATGATAACGGCCTTTTTCAACCAAGCAAGCACTACCTGACTATCACACCATAAATTAACGTTGGATATTTGCAGTTGGAGACAGTTCAGTACTTTAACCAGCAGACGAGATAATAACCGGGCACCAAGCAACTCCTTACGCGGAATACTCATTTCTGCAATCGGGGATACTTTGGATTTGCTGCAGAGCATGTTGACTGTGATCGTATTATTCGGCAAAATACAGCGAAGATAGATGACTGCTCCATATGCAACTAGGGATGCATCGGAGAAACCATGGATTTCTATGGCGGTGACACCATATGGTATTGTGCATCGAGGAATCTTGACTTTGTTTATCTGGATCAAAGCCTCGCGAAACTGTTGCCAGGATTGGTACAGTTCTCCTTCCAGCGGATCATCCCACGTTAATCCGGCCTTCCAAATCCTCTGCATTATCAACTTGGCTATGACAGTAACCGGAGTTACGAGACCTAATGGATCGAATAGCTTACCGATTTCAGAGAGTACTGATCGTTTGTGAGTAGATTTGCTTATTGATTGGGATGGTTGGCGTTAAATAGTAATTGGTCTTGTTGCGGACTCTAGATCAAACCGAGTGTCTTCATTACATTCGTGGTGGTGTTGTCTAGATGCACTAACATTTCACGTTCGGCTTCCGGAATCGAATTCAAAACTTCCGAGGTGTTGGAGCTTCATTTGTGGACAGGGAATCCACCTCTTGCAAGCAACTGTTGTATTTGTCTCTGACTTTCTACGGCTTCTTCTTCGGTATCTGCACCAGAAATTATAAAGTCGATGTAACAGTCCATTCGAATTATACGAGCTGCAAGCGGGAAAGAACTGCCTTCATCATCACAGAGCTGGAATAGACATCTAGTTGCCAAATATGGGGCGGCAGCTGTCCCATAGGTTACTGTTGTGAGTTCCAGGACACGAAGAGACTCTTCCGGATTTGTTCTCCAGAAAATTCGTTGGAAGCGTGCGTGCTCCGGTTCAATCCGTATCTGCCGATACATTTTCGAGATGTCAGCAGTGAATACGACCTGATGTTTGCGGAACCGTAACAAGATGCTGAATATATCACTTTGTAGTGTTGCTCCGACTCGTAGAACGTCATTCAACGATTTTTCAGCGGGAGCTGCCTTTGCTGACGCATCAAAAACTACTCGGATTTTGGTTGTAGAACTTGATGGACGGAGAATGGCTTGATGGGGCAAGTAGTAAACGCCTTGGTTGGTAGCATCGGATACGTTTACTTCGTGGCAGTGCCCCATTTCTTTATACTCATCGATGAATTGACAATATTGCTTCTTTAGTTCCGGATTTTTCTTGAATCTTCTCTCCAACGAAAGAAATCTACGCATCGCCAAATTTCGGTTGTTCCCAAGTTGATTCACCGACTCATTAAATGGAAGACTTACTATATATCTGCCTGATTCATCTCGACGATGGGTCAACTGGAATAATGTCTCACATTCATCTTGATCGGACACTGGTTTTGTTGACTCTGATATTTCCCAGAATTGACGAAGAATGTCGGAAACAGGATCCACTGTTGCAGCTAGGCATTGCTGGGAAACCGAATCTTCGTCGATGTCTCCGGCAATCACCCATCCGAAATGGGTTTCTTGAAGCTCCGGTAACAAATAATTCAATTGAAGACGTCCAGATTTCAGCAACCGCAAGAAGTTAATTTGAGAAGGAATGTTGAATTTAGAGTCTGCCAAAGGTAGATCGATATTAATTGGCCATGCAGAAATGTCGATTTTCGCTGCAGGAATAGTTCCCGTTATTTTAGGAACTACGAGGCATTCGATGTTGGTAGAGAAATCGGAATACCGAGACTCAACTTCCACTATTAGCTTTTCCTTGGCGTAGGTTTTGACTCCACCAATTCCAGCGATGGGTATGTGTGCCTGTAGTCTTTTATTTGCCAAACGATCGGCCATTGCCTTACAAAGGAAGTTTACTTGGGACCCGCTGTCCAACAGCACACGACAGGGAACTGTCCATCCTCGAGGGTCCTTGATGTGCACCACGGCAGTCATAAGCATCACGGTTTTGGCAGCCTGGGATTGACTGCACGACACAACAGCATCGGAAACTTGTTGCGGGATTTGGGCTTGATGGCTTCTTCTTCGTCTTTTTTCTTCAAAAGCGGCTCGCTCCTCCACTGTTGATGATGGTCGTTCTTCATGCAATAGTGTATGATGCCTCCTTTGGCAGCGAAAGCACGTCTTTTTTTATGAGCAGTCAAGGGATCGATGACCTGGGCGAAGACAGTTGAAGCAGATTTTCAACTTGGTGACTCTCTCCCTCCGTTCAGCTGGTGTCAATTTGTTGAATTCCGGGCATTCGAAGTGGCGATGGATTTCACTACAGATTTGACAGGAACCGGTGATGGCCACAGTGGTTGCAGCGTGTGATTTGTGTCGTTGAGAGGGTTCCTTCAAGGGTATATGGTGCCTATTTTGAAATCGTTCCAAAACCTGGCATTCGCTTCGTAGAAACTGCATAGTATCTTCAAATTTGGGTAGCTTGGCGTGCTGCTGGGTCCTTTCCCACAGTTGGAGTGTTTGGTCATCCAATCGTAAAGTAAGGATCTTCGTAAGTATGAGACCAGAAAGTTCATCAACTACTAGTCCCTGGTACTCGAGACCGCCAACATGACGGTTGAATGTCTTCACAAGTTCGAGTAAGTCCTTATGGCTGCGTTTGGTCATCGATTTCATCTCAAGCAGCCCTTCGAGATGAGTATCGACGATTACTCTGGGATTCTCGTATTGGTCGCTCAGCTGTTTCCATGTTTGCTGGTAGTTATTTTCAACAATCATCTTTGCCGTGATCCACCCGGCGGCGTCACCGATTAATGCTTTGTCCAGATGATGAAGCTTGACTGCATCAGAATCACGGCTACGGCCAACAATATCCTCAAACATTGTCCGAAATTTCGGCCAATTTTCCGTTTTTCCGTCAAATGAAGGAACTGGAGCTCTTAATGGTTGTTGCTGAACGATAACAGACGGATTCGCTCCTCCGGAACCAGATGGAGATAGCTTCTCGGTGAGGTCCTCAAGTACAGCGAGAGTGTCGGTGTGAAGAGCGTCGAAAATATCCAAAACTTCATCTTCTTCCTCAATTTGTGCTGCAGGGGTAACGGCAACGACCGCTTGATGAGCTGCGAGAAATTCATTATAGTGCATTTCAAGCTTCTTTGCATACACCTTCAACAAGGATGCACTGATTCTTCTTGGGTCGTCGACGGCTTCTTCCAGTGATCGGCTTATCGAATTTACTCTGGTCTGGATTTTGTCGCGCTGGTGAACCAAAGATGTTTTGAAATCTTCCTCGTTCTTCATCGGACTGGTTTTCTTCGGTGTGCGTTGCATTTTTGGAGGCATTTCTTACTCACGTTGTCGGAGCCACGGAGACGCTCTGATTCCACTTGATTTTACTTTTACACGTTGTTTGAGCCACGTGAGACGCTCTAAACTTCACTTTTGGAAATTTCCACCATGGCGTATTCGGTTGCGCTGGTGGAATCGGGTTCGAAGGACCATTTGTTGGGGACAGGATTGCCCCAAGCGGGTTTTTGTCAACTGCGGTTTGGTTTTCCAAGACCCTTAGAAGAATACAGGTTTTTGTTTTGCAGAGCTTTAGCCAGCTCTAGTTTATTCACTTAATCTTCACAGTTCGCCGGTTCGAAAAATACTGAATAAGAATGGAATTCCCTAGCGCTATTTATACTTAATAAATTAATTCTAGAATGTTCTATAAAATCGTAGTTGGCAATTGTTAGGTGTCGCTGTTTGTGGTCGGTCACGTTATTTATCTTCGGTATCCATGGAAATTTGTGTTGCTAGTGTCGTAACTATGGTTGCTGCAGGTTTGTTATGTTTATTCCGGAGCAGTCGATTCGGCGCGAACACTTCGAAAAAATATTTTAAAAAACACATCAGAGAGGTCGTAATAGCAATTAAGATTTCATTATTTTCATCAATCCACATCTATTTGCGATCATTTGAATGCATTGCAACAACAAATCGTCAACCTTGTCCATGATTCAACCCCCGCCACATGATCCAAAGCAAATAAAAGCAATGTACCTATGCTTACTGTAACAGTAACTCATCCATTTCGGAAGCGTACGTTTTAACACGCATTAGTGGCAGCGGAAACGTATCGCCCTCATAGGCTTCCGAGACAACGACGAGAACCAAAACACAAAAGGTAATCCCACTTAATGAATGGATCTCACGGGGGTTGCTAGTTGGGGGTCCCTTCCGCATATTTGAAATCTTTGTTTTTCCTTATTAGTGTGAATTTTGAATTATTTTAATTTTAATTAAAACCGTTGATTCAAAAGTATTAGATTGCTAATGTCGTTCCTGTTCGCATGCCTAACATCTATGTTACTTCGACCTGGAAGCCAAACTACCGGTACTACAAGTACAGTGAAACAGATGTCTCACCAAACACATGTTTCATCGTTCATCATTTTAATGGTAGATTCAGTTTTTTGTAAGTGGTCAATCGGCCACCGATGGCACTTCAGTCGATCTTGCTTGTGTTTGACGTTTACACACTATCGCCATCTGGTTACCGCTTAACCACTCCCATAGCATTTAGTATTGGGCGATAATGTTTTCGCGACGATGATTTTGAATGCAATTTGTTCTAAGTGAGACGTCTGTTCCTCTGTGCTACAATTGTCAAACCGATGATGTTGATGATGAAACTAAACATGCACTACATGATGTATAAATTATGGCCAATTGAAGCTTGTTAAAGCATAATTTGTCAAAATAATTTTAATGACTACATCACCACTAGCGTTCTTGTAGTACTTATGCTTCAACTAAAAAAACTGAGCCTTTTCTTCGGCATCAACTGGACTGGAATCACATAGCATAACAAAAGATCGTCTTATCTGGTATATTTTACCAAATGATAACATAGCACGAACTAGCCAAAACGAAAAAATAAACTGTCAAATGAAAAACACTACCATCCGCGAAGCCTACTTCGATCTACGCTTCTATAGTATTTTATTTAACTGGTTGAAAACATAAAGGGGAGGCAAGGACGGAGGTAATGGAATCATCATTTTTTGTTGAATGCACTAAATGAGTATTTTTTATGATTTCTGTGAGCCCCTGACATCTATGTTCGAATATTACAGCAGTGACGATTATTCATAAATTCTTAAATGCTTAATAAATATTATTTAATTCGTGAAGAAAAACATTTTAATGAACATTTAAATGATTCAATAAACTTACGCAAATCCATTTAAAAGATTTTTCTATTGCTACGTTATATTTGGGGCCGTGCCTTAGCCGTGCAGTAAGATGCACGTCTACGAAGCAACACTATGCTGAGGGTGGCTGGGTTCGGTTCCCGGTCCGGTCAGGATATTTTCGAGTTGAAAATTTTCTGGGCTTCCCTGGGCATAAAAGTATCATCGTGTTAGCCTTATGTACCTTGGCTTAGAAACCTCGCAGTTAATGGCACAGCTGCGAGGCGACAATCTCCCAGTGGGGGATGTAATACCAATGAAGAAGAAAAAGTTATTTCAAAGGAATTGTTGGACTTAGATTAGTCAATAAAATCAAATTCTGATGAATGTAGGTTGGGTGATAGTCAGAATCGACATCGTAAGCACGAGGGTCAAGACAAAAAATTCAATTCTGGGTTTGATTTAACTCAAGAAAGAAAGAAATTATGAAAACGTAACAAACATTGGTAGTTAAACGACATTTTTGTCCAATAAATTAATTCCCGATTAACAAAACAAATGTTTAGTTGCCGAAATTCCTCGATGCAGATGATCCCATTTTCCAAAACCGTTTGATTTCAAATACGCATCATCGCATCGTTTTCAAGCTTTATTCTCCTATTTCTCTAGTATTTTGTGAAAAAATCGCATTGTTTTTTTCACAATTGCACAAGTACAAGTTTCTGGTTTGTTAGAATCGGAAATGTCGCCAGGTCGCATGTGGCCATGATAATTATTTCTTCGACCACATAGAGTTTTTTTTACATAAATCAAGCTCCATTAAAAACAAAATCATTACCGCTACCATCCGGTATCAGTCTTTAAGAAAAATGCTCTACAGCATTGACGTAATCTGAAAAAGTAACATAGGTATGCACCAAAGTAATTTTTTTCTCACTGTAATGAAACATTTTGATTATGTAAGTCCCTCACCGACCGTTATAGTATCCAAAATTAGAACTAATCCATATGAAACGGATATACGATTTCTCTGATTTTCACAATATTTGGGAGAATTGTACCTTTCTGAAAATAATTAGGCCCGTGTATGTACTATTTTCGGTGTGCGCCTGACGAACAACAGTTTAACTGGAGACCTTCGTATATATTAAATGAAATCATGTTTACCTTTAAGGCTAATCCCTTTCGCGTTTTTAAAGTATTTTTCAATATTTCAATATTTTTATGTTTGATTTCAGATTTTTTGATCCGCAAGTGATATTTATAAAAGCAATCAAGAACCTTTTCCAGTCAAAAATAATTATAAACGCATTTCTGTTCTATTTTTACAACAGTTTTTACAAAATGCATACATATAACATTTATTGCTAGTCAATATATTGATCTCGAAATTAATCCTGTGAAAAATCAATTCTTTTGATTTGAGATTTTAATCGTTTGTCATGTTCATCATTTTGTCTGAAAATCAAACATAATAAAAACTGCTGCAATTGAATAGCTAAAAAAAGCTAAACAGACAATTTCAAATTGTTATATCCATTTTCGCCTTACCCTATATTAAGAGTTCGTGAAGGCTACGATATAAAAACGAACCTGTTGATAAGAGTTTTTTTTTCGGTGACTAAAGTCCAATCTCTTCACTGCCAACCAGAATGACAACTCTACAAGTTGTTCGCTTATCACAGAAACTACATCGGCTCCTTTATGAATAAAAAAAACAACAACAACAACAATGAATATATCGCTCCATTTGACTAATCCACTTCGATTGAAACCCACCATGATGCAAAATTATTACCAATCACCCTGAGGTTATGTGATAAATTTGCAACTTATGGTTTCTATAAATAAGAGATAAGATAGCTATCAGGAATAACATTTCTGCTCACGATTAATTTTGTACACGTACTTTAGAAACACATAAATTAATCAACCAAAGGAATATGAGATGCTCAATCGATTTTGATGCTCATATAGTATCAAATATTCGAGGAACGCTCAGTGTCCGAAAATTATCGTGAACAGATTATTTTTCCAATGAACTCTGCTTATCAATCAAAATTATTTACGATCTTTACAATATAAAGTAAAAGCAAAAAATATTTCAAATTGGTTGCTGCTCCTTGAATTCATAATAGGTACCCATATCAATAGCAATCGAAAGCAAAGAACCGGAATGTAATTTGTTTTGTTTTTCATATTTGTGACTTTTTCAAGAGTGAGCACGTCGGATAACAATCCAAAAGAGAAACCAATTGATCCAAAATTGACCATTATGTGAACAAAGCTAAAATACTTCACTATTCCATTTACTTCCACTATATGTTCACTACATATAGTGGAAGTAATGGAATAGTGAAGTCTTTTAACTTTGTAACACTTTCCCCGAAGACGCACAATATTAATTAAACATTATGTGAATGTTATTGATATAGAATCTGTAATTAATAATGGAACGAATTCCCTAAATATGTCAACACATACCATAAACTGAGAAGTTGTCAACTATTTTAAATATCAAAACTTTCAATGGAAATCAGGCAGATTAAATATTGAAAGGAAAATCCAAACGAAACCCAAAAATTCGGCATTTTTATTTTCCCACTCCTCCCCAATGTCACACTTTTTTGCTTGAAACATGTCACACTTTGCTCAATTCCCAGTCTTCCCTCTAATCGTTACGTAATTTGTGTACACTCCCTAATGTAAAAAACTGAGTTGCTATACTGAAACGTGATTCGTGCCAACGACTGTCGATCACATTTGAAATTTGCGAACGGAACTGAGGCTGCATCAGCCGTACCACATCGGGGTGCAAACGAAATTTACAAACAAACAAAAAATTGGACCCCGCAGGGCACCACGCGCAGCAGCGTCAGCTGCTTTTATAGATATTTCATTTTTGTGGCACCCTTGTTTTTAATTACTTTCAAAAAATGTTGAATGTTACTTTACCATTAATAGTCGAATGAGTCCAAACGTCTAACCATCGGTAATGATGGCAGCCATTTTTTTTCCAATTAATGTTCAAAGCTAGATAATAGATATAAATACAATATACAAATGAAGTGTGAGAATTTATTTCGAAGTGCACATCCATGTACAGACTTATAAACACTAATGAATCAGAAAAATATATTAAGCTCGTTTAGTGGAATGTATTAAACCGTCTAAGACGAATTAAGTACTGTCCATTTAATTCCACCAGTTAATTTTCGTTATCTTTGCAGATATATTCGACCACAACTGTGTGGTCAGTCTTCAGTGTCTTGTACTTGACTCGACTTCGAGTCGAGTCAAGTACAAGACACTGAAGACGACCACACAGTTGTGGTCGAAATACGTATCTGCAAAGATAACGAAAATTAACTGGTGGAATTAAATGGACAGTACTTAATTCGTCTTAGACGGTACTAATGAATCTTTAAATGAATTATATCACGCTTATTTTAATTTTTAACTAGCAGATAGCATCGAAAATTAGTATGATTGACAGGTAAGATTTTATGCACGGCATATAAAAACACGCTCCCACACCTAAATAATTGATTTCGCTGGGAGCACACAAACGAAACGACAAAATATGTTGTGATTATTCTAATAGTCAAACGAATTGTGGAAAATTTGCTGAAACTCAATAAAAATAAGGATAAATATTCAAAATATTTTGTTAACAGAAAGTCAACCGTCAATTTGTCGGATCTGATGGCAATTCCCCGTAAATGGTATTCATCGACTGGTTGCAGAAGCTTCTCGCTACCTAACTGTATTGATGGTTTGGTTGGATATGTTAAGTACCAGATTCTACGAAACAAAATTTGAATCTTATGCTACAAAATCAGATAAGTCGTTTTAAAATGTGTTCTTGGTATATGGTGACCCGGGGAGGCCCAAAACACACAAATGGAAGTAAAACCAGTATGTATAACTGATTCAATTACATGTGAAATAGGAGTAAACGCATGGTTGTTTGGTGCGTTTTGCACTGTTCTCCATAACTGTAAATGTAACAGAATGCATATTGCGAATAAGAACGAGGCGTCATACCTTTCCAAAGTCATACAGCGCTATAGGAAAACAAAAATTTGCATCACGATAGAAATGATGATGATTGGATGATTATTTGTTAGAGTTCAGTTAACATTTAAATGTTTGAAAATTTTACCTCCATTTTTTAATAATTTAGGTAAAATTTGGAAAACCTGGCAAAATGTCAGGCAATTTGGATGACGCAAAGGCAACTTTTATGTGTATGAAAATTCGGATGGGAGAAACTCTCTTTTGGACAATCGACGTTTTCAAAAATCATGCTAGAAATGATATGTTAGTCGTTCTATTGACGTTGCCGATATTGGGGCTTCTTTGCAATTTAGGAACAATTTTGCAACATTACAAATAAACGCATTACAAATTACAAATTTATATTATTAGAGGAAGTTGGACGTCCACGTTAATGAAGAGATTTTCAAAAGTTTGAACTCGGTGATCTTAGTCAAATTAAGGATCGTCTAGTGTAAATTTATTCAGTTTTGCAAACTTGATTTTTTTTTAATTCTGGATTTTTTAATACACAATAATTACTTTTATTTTCAGTATTTTAGAGATTTTCAGCCCAGGGCAATGCACAATAATCTTTAAACCTATGCGCCATCGCCCCAGGCCGCCGCCGCTGATGACTTTCTTGCACCGTCACTGCCGTCAAAAATTAACCTTTGCATCCCCAACCTCTTTTGTGCAACAAAATTTTGCTCTAATTCAATCAATTTTAGACCGATTTGTTTGAACTTTTCAGACATAAACCAGAAATTATCATAGTTTCAGAATATCGATCGATTGGACATGTCGGTCCAACGGTTCCAGTTGGGTCTGTCGGGTGGCCATTTAGAACTATTTTGACTTTTATGTTTGTTATTCGTACCAATAAAGTTTTTTTATACCTGTATCGTGAAGAAAACTTATTTGCGATGCTTCTGAACGAATTTGAAACCGGTTCCGGGGCTCCAACTGGGGACATATATCAGAATACTTCGGAATGTATCATGAGGTATATCAATCATCGGCATTTTTTGCCGAAAGTTTTTTCGAAACTAATTTCATAGATTTCTACCATCAATTTTGATCCTTTTGATTCCGTTGATCAAAATATCCCGGGACACCTGGAACCAATTCCGGAGGCCCTGAGGAAGACTTGAATCTGGTTTTTGAAAAGAACACAGCGTGCGACATATCAAACTTCTTAATTCTTCATGACAAAAATGTTGGAAAACATTTTTTACATCTTGTTTCTACTTCTGCACAGATAAAAATATGTTGTGATTTTAAATGTATTTTCATGCACATATTTGGAGGGGGAAGGGTCATTTGGCCGAAACCCATTCGGCCGAAAGCCATTTGGGCCGAAAGGGTCGTTTGGCCGAAAGAGTCGTTTGGCCGAATAGGTCGTTTGGCCGAATGGGTCGTTTGGCCGAAAAGGTCATTAGGCCGAAAGGGTCATTTGGCCGAAAGGGTCGTTTGACCGAAAGGGTCGTTTGGCCGAAAGGATCATTTAGCCGAAAGGATCATTTGGGCAAAAGGGTCATTCGGCCGAAAGGGTAATTTGGTCGAAAGGGTCGTTTGGCCGAAGGGTCATTTGGCCGAATAGGACATTTAGCTGAATAGTTCATTTGAAAAGTGAGAATTAGCAATGAGAAGAGAGACGTCTTACTTCTCACTTTTCATTTTTCTTTTCTCACTATAAAAAGTAAGAAGCGTGAAATTAGTAGTGAGATGTCTCACTACTCACTTCGCTCTTCTCACTTTTTACAGCGTGAAGTGATAAATGAGGAGTGAGAAGTGAGACGTCTCACTTCTCACTCCTCATTTATCACTTCTCGATGTAAAAAGTGAGTAGTGAGAAGTTGGGAGAGAGACGTCTTACTACCCACTTTTTACATCGATAAGTGAGAAGTGAGTCGTCTCACTTCTCACTCTTCATTCAAAACTTCACGCTTTAAAAAGTGAGAACCGCGAAGTGATTAGTGAGACGTCTCACTAATCACTTTATTTATCGCTTCTCACTGTGAAAAGTGAGTAGTCCGAAGTGATTAGTGAGACGTCTCACTACTCACTTTGCGCTTCCTCACTTTTTAGCAAAAGTGATAAATGAGGAGTGAAGTGAGACGTCTCACTTCTACTCCTCATTTATCACTTTTGCTGTAAAAAGTGAGAAGCGTGAAGTGATTAGTGAGACGTCTCACTACTCACTTTGCGCTTCTCTTTTTTTACAGCGAAAAGTGATAAATGAGGAGTGAGAAGTGAGACGTCTCACTTCTCACTCCTCATTTATCACTTCACGCTGTAAAAAATGAGAAGCGCAAAGTGAGTAGTGAGACGTCTCACTAATCACTTTGCACTACTCACTTTTCACAGTGAGAAGCGAGAAATGAGGAGTGAGAAGTGAGACGTCTCACTTCTCACTCCTCATTTATCACTTCTCGCTGTAAAAAGTGAGAAGCGCAAAGTGAGTATTGAGACGTCTCACTTCTCAATCATCATTTATCCCTTCTCACTGTGTAAAGTGAGTAGTGAGACGTCTCACTACTCACTTTTCACAATGGGAAGTGAGAAATGAGAAAAGAGAAGTGGGAAGTGAGACGTCTTACTTCTCTTTCTTCATTTTTTCTTCTCACTATAAAAAGTGAAAAGCGCGACGTGAGTACTGAGACGTCTCACTTCTCACTTTGTGTTTCTCACTTTTGACAGCGAGAAGTGATAAATGAGGAGTAAGAAATAAGACGTCTACGAAGTTGGTAGACGTCTCACTACTCATCTCGCGCTTCTCACTTTTTACAGTGTGTAGATTATTTTCGGCCAAATGACCCATTCGGCTAAATGACCCATTCGGCTAAATGACCCTTTCGGCCAAATGACCCTTTCGACCAAACGAGCCTTTCGGCCAAACGACCCTTTCGGCCAAATGACCCATTCGGCCAAATGACACATTCGTCCAAACGACCCATTCGGCCAAACGACCCTTTCGGCCAAATGACCCATTCGGCTAAACGACCTATTCGGCCGAACGACCCATTCGGCCAAACGACCCATACAGCCAAACGACCCATATGGCCAATCGACCCATTCGGCCAAACGACCCATTCGGCCAAACGATCCTTTCGGCAAAACGACCGATTCGGCCAAATGACCCATTCGGCCAAACGACTCATTCGGCCAAATGACCCTTTCGGCCAAACGACCCATTCTGCCAAATGACTTTCGGCGTAATGAACCTTTCGGCCAAACGACCCTTTCGGCCAAATGACCCATTCTGCCAAATGACTTTCGGCCTAATGGTCTGTTCGGCCTAGCCAAACAACTTTCGGCCTAGTGGCATTCGGCCAAATGGCTTTCGGCCGAATGGGTTTCGGCCAAATGACCCTTCCCCTATTTGGAGCATGAAAATAAACGTAACATTCAATCGATCTCACTATTCTTTTAAATCGAAATAAATGTAAACGGTGCTTGCTTGTGAAATTCAATTAAATTTAATAGAATATCAAATGTATATTTGTTTGATGGGATAAGCTGCAATTTTACACGTCGTTGAATTTTCAAAATTATTTGCTGTGTGGATACTTCCTGGAAAATCCGAAAGTCGAAGGAACCGGTTTTGAAGTTTGTTTCATAAGTTGAAGTTCGTTATGAAAAATGTTAGTTGTACTTACATTTCGACTTTTCGAAATCAGATCGAGAAAAAACAATCATAGGTTTGCGTCTATTATAATTTTGAACCTTATTGGTCAGGTTTCAAGCACCTGGAACCGGTTCCGGGGTAAACCTGTGCGCTGATTGCAATTTAATTGGCGGCGGTGTAATGAATAATTTTGAGTTTGCGGCGGCGACGTGACGGCGTCCCACCATTGGTGATCGAAATCGGTGCGGAATTTCCTGCATCATTTCCTTCGGAAGTTCCTTCAGGAATTCCTCCGAAAGTTCTTTCAGGAATTTCTCCGGAAGTTAAATCAGGAATTCCTCCTGAAGATCCTTCTGGAATTCCTCCGAATGGTCCTTCATGAATTCTTTCGGAAGTTCCGTCAAGAATTCCTACGGAATTTCCTTCAGTAAGTCCTCCGGTAGATCCTTCGGGAATGCTCCGGAACTTCCTTAAGAATTCCTTTCGGAAGTTTCTTCACGAATACCTTCGACAGTTCCTTCATGAATACCACCGGAAGTTCCTCCTGAAGTTCCTATAGCAATTTCTCCGGAAGTTCCTTCAGCAATTCCTCCGAAAGTTCCTTTATTAATTCATCCGGAAGTTCCTTCAGGAATTCTTCCAGATGTTCTTTCAGGAATTGCTTTGGAGTTTCCTTCAGAAATTTCTCTAGAAGTTAATTTTGGAATTTCTCCCGAAGTTCCCTCAGAATTTCTCTGGAAGTTTCTTCTTGAATACCTACGAACATTCCTGGAGGAATTTCTCCTGAAGTTCCTTCAGAAATACCTTTGAAAGTTCCTTGAGAAATTCATTCGAAAATTCATTCAGCAAATCCTCCAGAAGTTCCTTAAGCAATTTCTGCGGAAGTTCCTACAGCAGTTACTTCAGTAGTTCCTCCGGAAGTTACTTCAGGGATTCTGATTTCTGAAGAAACTTCCGGAGAAATTTCTGAAGGAACTGCCAGAAGAACTCCTTAAGGAGCTTCCAGAGAAATTCTGGAAGGAACCTCTGGAGGAGTTCTTGAAGGAACTTCAAAAGGAATTGCTCAAGGATTGTCCGGAGGAATTCTTGGAGGAACTTTTGGAGAAATTCTTGAAGGAACTCCAGAAGGAACGTCGAGAAGAATTGCTGAAGGGACTTCCGAAGGAACTTCCGAAGCAATTACCAAAGTAACTTCCAGAGGAATTCCTGAAGTAATTTCCTGAGGAATTCCTTAAGAACTTTCGGGGGAATTCCTGAAGGATCTTTGAGAGGAATTGCTGAAGAAACTTCCGGAGGAATTCCTGAAAGAGCTTTCGGCGGAATTCCTGGAGGAACTTTCGGAGGAATTCCTGAAGGAACTCCTGGAGGAATTCCCAAAGGAACACATGGAGGAATTTCTAAAGGAACTTCTGGAGGAATTGCCGAAGGAACTTCTGGAGAAATTTCTGAAGGAACTCCTGGAGGAATTTCCGAAAGAACTCCTGGAGGAATTCCTGAAGAAACTTCCGGGAGAATTCCTGAAGGAACTTCCGGGGGAATTCCTTAAAGAATTTCCGAGGGAATTATGCTGCAGATCGAAAATCCGTTGGGTATACGCAGAGATATGGCCATGTTCTTAAAATCGGTACGGGATTGGCCATACACCCTGGGCAAATGCCACTTTCGCAGAATACCCGGAACCTGTTACAAATTGGCCAGAGAGTCTTACAGTCATCAAAATGTATCTTTAATAAAGATCCTATATTTATCGTCTTGGGAAAACATGAATTTTGACACCCATATAGGTATGGTCCCAGATGGTTCCAAAACCGGCCCCTCCTGGAAGGCCCTGGAACCTGCTATCAGGGTGGCAGTGGACACTATCATTCGGGAAATGTTTCTGTTATCATCGTATCGCAAAGCCATGAAGTTAGATACTCATACTTGCATTATTCCGATCTGTTATCATCTCATCATGTTCCCGGAAGCGTTTTTACGGAAATGGCCATATCTCTACGTAGTTTTGATGGATTCTCGATCTGCAGCCACCGTTGCTTGGCTTATTAGTTCTAGTTTTTGTAGACAGCATAAAACATGATGACAGTAAACGTCACATAAAATGGCAAGCAGTGCAAAAAATGCATCTTGAACATACCTTCGGAAAACCCGGAACGTCTCTGGTGGTCAAGGACCTACCTCAGTTTTTGCAATGGAACAGTATACTAGAAGAGCGTCCACTTCTGATGGTCTTGATTTTATCAAAATCGAATTATTGTACGCAAAGTAATGATAATTTGAATTTCGACATAATTTTACCTATCTCAACCTTTTTGACTAACCCCTGTAGTTATTCCTAACGGTAAGGGGCTTGGGGTTTCATAAAAAATAGGGTGGGCCACATTTAAAAAACAAACTTTTTTATTTGCAGGGCTATGGGTATACAATGTTACGCGAAGTTGTAGTTCAGCCTGTTTCCAAGAATTTTGCTAAAAAATATATTTCTCTACCTCTTAAATTGACTGATTTTAGGGTGACTTAAGGTGACCCTTAAAAAGCAGTTTTTGTTTCACCTTTTTGTTTTAAATTTCTCACCCATGTGATGTTCAGACCACTTTTTGAGCTTTGCAGGGCGCAACTTTTCATGGGCTTAGCGTTGCCATATCTCATGTTGATTAAAAGTTACGTAGGGTTTTCTTTAAAAAAAAAGTTCTCTTCTAACGGCTGTTTCTATGAATGACGCTCAGGTTCTATAACAAAATCACAAATTATGCCATGGAAGAAGCAAAACACATAAAAATAGCAAAATAGTGCTGGAAAATTAAAAAAACGATAATTTTTCTATACATTACTATAGGGTTATTTTCAACTATCCCCTAAAATGGAGTCTGAAAGTAGTAGAATAAGGTCGAGAAAATAGATTGAAAAACTGTTTGTGCTATTCATAGATACAGCCGGTAGAAGAAAACGTTTTTTCGAAGAAAAACGTAAATAACTTTTGATCGGCGTCTAACGTCCATGAAAAGTTGCGCCCTGCAAAGATCAAAAAGGGCTGTCCATACTTCCCCTCCCCCTAAGCTGTCCACGTGGTATTTGGACAGCCCCGTAGTCGTATGCGCACCTCATTGCTGAGAAATTTGAAACAAAAAGGTTAGAGCAAAAAAAACTTATTTTTAAAGGTCTTCCTTTGAATAAGCTATAATTGCTATAAATCGGTCAATTTGAGAGCTAGAAAAATATTTTTTTAGCAAAACTCTTGAAGCCTTATGTTGTGAAAAACGGATTTTTTTTTTCAAAAAGAAAAATATTTCCATTAAAAAATTGATTTATCTGCTCTGCAGAACTAAATACAGTAATATCCCGATTTTATCACCCCCTGGTGAATTTTGGGGTGATAAAACAGGGTATGTGACACAATTGGAAAAAAAATATTTCCATTTTTCTTAATTCATTCCACAAATATGAATCATTTTATGCCTTGGAAAGGCCAAATGCATGAACGGTACCCGTTATTTCTTGCCGAAATTGCTTACAGAATATTTCCCAGGTACTGAAAAGTCGTTCGTAATAAACTACAGGCGGTGAAAGTTATTTCATGAAAATCAATGTTGTTTGAGGTAATATTTACGAAAATAAAAAGAATGACATTTTTTTTTTGGGTGACAAAATCGGGTCGAAAACGTGACAAAATCGGGACGTGATAAAATCGGGTCGAAAACGTGATAAAATCGGAGGTAGACAAAATCGGGGGTAGACAAAATCGGGGAGTGACAAAATCGGGTCAACACTGTACCAGGTTCTCATTTAAAGAATAGAGTTTGAATTTTATTAAATTTACCCAGAAGAATGCGTATGAATCGTCGGATTTTATTAGGCACGTTCATCTGTTGTGAAATACGGATATAAATTCACAATAGCACGAACTTTAATTAGAATTTAGTTTCTCTGCTCCGCAAAACTAAATTTTGGCAGCTCCCTTTGAGAATAAAGTTTTGATTTCAGAATATGGGAATGGATGTTGGATTTTATTTGGCAAGTACCGCCAACGGGGGTGTCATTGGGCCAAAATGTGGTATGCTCCAAATAAATGTTACAAAGCTTTAGTAGTTAACATTGTAATCAAGTTTTAATTAGTTTGGTACAAGCTTGAACAATGAATTTATCACTGTGTGGGGAAAAAATAATAAATGGGGGAAATTCTTCAAAGTTATATGTTGTTTAAAATTGGCCCATTCTCACCCCTCACAGGGGGTGACATTGAGCCAAGTACAAAAAGTTCAACGGTGACGATGCCTAGATTCAATCGTTCATTAAAAATAATTGCCTACATTACGGCTCTTACCAACTATGTATGGCAAATCAACCAAAGGCTTGGCCCAATCTCACCCCTTTTCTACGTGCATTGCTCGATGCTACGAAAAACCAGAACCGCTATATAAATATTCATAAAATTCGATAAAACAACAACAGATTATCGTAACATGATAACCAGGTATCCATCGACCTAAAAACTAGTTATGTAATAGATGTGTGGGGCATTACTGACACTATTTTAACACTGGTTCATTCTATCAATAGTTTTACATTCAAATTCCAAGCATTATGGTACGAGCACAATTAGTTCTTGGAATTTGTTTTGTGATTTCCTAGACGTGTATTTTAATATAATTTCGAACCGTTTGAAGTTTTGATCAAAATTCGTAACAGTTTCTGAGATATTAGGAGTTGAAACATTTTTCGTTTTTGGCCCAATCTTACCCCCTAGGCCCAATGTCACCCCGAACGACGGTACATTTGTTGTGAAAAACGGAATTAAATTCATTCAAAATTAAATCATTAAACTCATCTGCATTCTGCAAGGCCCATTCTATGGAATTCAACATTCGTTCTCAAAGTGAGAAACAGAAATTCAGCTTTGTAGAGCAGCGGTTCTCAACCTGCGGTACATGTACCCCTGGGGGTACCTTCACTGGCCTCCAGGGGTACTTCAGACGATTCTATCACAAACGCCCGAATGACACTCTCCCGAATGACAAACGCCCAAATGTAACAGTCGCCCGAATTCCATTCGCCCGAAAAGACCAAACGCCCGAAAAGACCATTCGCCCGAATGGACCACTCGCCCGAATGGACCACTCACCCGAATGGACCACTCACCCAAATGGACTACTCGCCCGAATTGATCATACGCCCGAATAGGCCATATGCTTATGTATACCTTCAGATTCTATAACAACATGTTATTTTTCCTAATCATATTGAAAGAAAAAATATAGGGACACAGCAGGTATTTTCGTCTGTTCGTCATAGTCTCGAAAACCAATAAAAGAGACGCTTTTTTGTAAAACTCATACGTACCAAATCGTAAGCTCAGGAGAAACGTTCTGCTTTAGTGGAATTCTAGCAAATGTACGTTGCTTTCGTTGGTTTTAGCCCCTATGACGATGGACGGAAATACCTGCCGTATCCCTACCAATCACCTGGCATATATGAACGTACCAGTTTGTTCAGTTTTTCATTCTTTTCTGCTATTTTAAATGTCTTCTTAGCCTGCAGTGGTCGTAGAGTATCAGTGGTCGCTTCCTCGGAGGACTTCCTCGTTTCAAAAGCGTATTCGAGGCATTCCACGGGGGCATGTCAGTCGATCCTGAGCGACCATTTCGAAAATATTTGAAACTCTGCACAGTTTTTCAATTTCATCTAAATCGTCATTTTTCGATATCAAATCTTCATATTGAGTCACGACTAACTTTTCAAAAGGGTGTATGTGAAAATGGTTCAAAAATATTTAAAAAGCTGCACAGCAAAAACGAAATGTTTGATTGTTATGATTTTTTCAGCAAAGTTAGACAACTAAATGGTGATTCTTAATAAAATGCGCAAAGTAAAAAAAAAATTTTTTTTGCCTTTAAAAATATCATTTTTGTCACAAAAACTCAAATATCTCAAAACCCTATCTTTTTTCGAACGTAATTTTTTTAGGGAAAACGGTCCATTATATTAGCTATCTACCATAAAAATTTGGTGATGGTAAACTAATAAACAAAAAAGTTATGACATTTCAAACATTTCACAATTTTCACATTTAGTAAAAAAAAAATTTTTTCTGTATAAGTTATTTCGAGAATTGCAGTTTGATGCAGATTTTATTGTTAAGGGACGTGATTTAAACAAGTTGTTTTCATGATATTTTGATTTAATTATTCATAGCATCTATAAGAAACTTAGACACGATCCAGTGTTGTGATCAAAAGTATTGATAGTGTCATAATTTTCATTGCACGTGACTGGCGAAAAATTCTTTTAATAGTGTTGAAACCTGTTGATAATAACGTTGATAGAAACATATCAGAAATGTTATTTTTAAGACAAAAGCTGCAAAATCAAAGATTTATATACACGTGTACGTCTATAGTTTACCTGCAAAAAATATACCTCTTAGAGAATAGACTTTATGATCGGGAGGAAACGGGTATCTTCAACAACAACAAATGCATGATAGGTACATACCATGACAATGTTTCACGAAAAAGCAAAAAATTACTACTACTAAGGTTGTTAAAGATCTTATAGTAATTTTTTTCTTCAGTCAAGCAAATGACACCAAACTAGTCAGTAAAAACTTAAAAGTGATTTTGTTTATTGAAATATTACGAACAACATGAGTAGCCGCAACTGTTGTAGGCCGTTTGATGGAAAAAAGTGTTCAAAAGAGTTACGAAATCTCACCGAAAGCACCATAGATAAACTGAAAGCGACTGGTTATGCTCCAATGTCCACATTGAATACAAATTTACGCATTTGCACGTCCTGCCGTCTAAACGTTGACAAAAGAGCAATCTGTATATCATCGGTTGAGCAGAGCGCAGGAAGTTCGAAAACGACAGCAACTGAGGAATTGCCAGATGTATCGACAACAACTGAGGAATTACCAGAAGTATTAAGTGCTGAGAGCCTTGCCACCGTACCATCAGCGAAATCTGTTTCAACAAATCAATCGGAAGATGAGTGTATCCAAAAGGTCAACATCGAACGCTTTAACGAGGGCATAGCTGGGATAAAAGTGACTCCGATTAAATGGAGTAAGATGGACTACGTTTATTACCCGGAGAAAAAATACCGTGAAATAAACGAAGCTGTACGAAGAAACCTCTTCAAATTAGGACCTGATGATGTGGAAAATACAGACTACGATGAGGTAATTATAAATATGAAGGAAAGGTTCTCGAATGCAGCCACGACAAGGAAAGAAAAATTATTGATCTTTTCGATGCCGCCAAGTTCGTGGTCTATTCAGGATGCCATTGATGAGTTCATAACCAATAGAAATACAGTCAAAGAGGCAAAACAATTGAAGAATAACTGTCTTTCAACCAAAAATACTAGGTCTAGTACTGCATTAACAGATGAGACAAAAGAAATAGTAGTTCAATATTTTGAAGATGATGAAGTAAGTCGAGCTATGCCTGGTCAAAAAGATTATGTATCAGTAAAAAAGATGGAAAGCGTCAAGCAATCCAAAACGATTAATGATGACGACTTTGAAAGAAGCGTACACACGCTTCAAGGAAATTCACGATAATATTAAAATAGGTTTTTCCTCATTTGCAAGCCTTCGGCCAAGGCAATGTAAGCTTCTTTCCAATTCAGGAACACATAATGTTGGTGTGTGCACAACCCATGAGAATATTAATCTTATTTTACATAGTTTGAAAAGAATCAATTTAACAAAGGATATTAAAATGTTAACTGGTAGTCTTTTGTGTGAAAATACAACATCAAATTGCTATCTACGATCTTGTTCGGATTGTCCAGATTCTTCATCATTGGAAAATACTTTATTCGCTGAGTTTGAAGAAAAATATATTGATCAGTTATCATTTGAGCAATGGGTGACCACGGATAGGTGTGACATAGAAACTATTGTAAAACCTGTAGATGAGTTTGTGTCATATTTTTGCTTGAAATTAGAAAGTTTAATCCCTCACGATTTCATTAAAACAGAACAATCCAGCTTTTTAAAAATACGAAAAATACATTACAAAATGGTGAATTTTTAGTCATTTGTGATTTTTCTGAAAATTACAGCTTTGTATTGCAAGATGAAGTGCAGTCCCATCACTGGAACGTACAACAAGCTACAATTCATCCATTCGTTATTTATTTTAATGGAAGTACGCAAAGTTTTATTATAATTTCCGAAGATTTAAGACACGATTCAGTATCCGTAAACTTGTTCATTGAAAAATGATTAACTTTTTACGCGTTGATAAGCATAAAGAAGTCAAAAGATATATTTCATGTCTGATGGAGCAGCGTCGCAGTACAAAAATCGTAAGAATTTTTCGAGCCTATGTCAATTTAAATCAATGTACGGAATTGATGCAGAATGGCATTTTTTGCTACATCACATGGCAAAGGTCCTTGTGATGCTATTGGAGGAACAATAAAGCGCATGGCCACAAGAGCAAGTTTAGCCAAAGAACGTGAGCATCCAATTAAAACTGCGAAAGAACTTTTTGATTGGGCAAATCGTAGAAAAGAAAAAGATTTAACCAAATTATCATTTTGTTTTACTACTACTGAAGAGTACGAAATAAAGGCTTCAGAGCTCAGCGAGCAATTTAATAACGCGAAAACGATCCAAGGAACCCAAAAATTTCACTGTTTCATTCCATTGTCGGAAAATAAAATTAAAGCAAAACTATACTCAAACTGTGCTGATAATAATTCAAAAGTGTTCGATATTTTAAAAAATTTTAATAAAAATAAATAAAAAATAAGTATTAATAAACTGTTTTCATGATATCATAACCCATACCAAAATTCAAACCCAAAACTCTTAGAGTTTCTATAACAACATTGTGTAACTGCCACATTTAATTTAATACTTAGGATAATATTAATTCAATTTTATTTATTTATACATATAATATTTATACATATAATATACATAATATCGATGAATACATAAATATGGAATATCATACAAACACCTTGCTTAACTCTCGATAGGCCCTTAACAATAACATCAGCATCAAATCAGGATTCTTGAAAAAAAATACACGGAAATTTTTTTTTGTTTACTATATGTGAAAATTGTGAAATGTTTGAAATGTCATAACTTTTTGTTTATTAGTTTACCATCACCAAATTTTTATGGTAGATAGCTAATATAATGGACCGTTTTCCTAAAAAATTACGTTCGAAAAAGATAGGGTTTTGAGATATTTGAGTTTTTGTGACAAAATGATATTTTTAAAGGCAAAAAAATTTTTTTTTACTGTGCACATTTTCTTAAGAATCACCATTTAGTTGTCTAACTTTGCTGAAAAAATCATAACAATCGAACATTCCGTTTTTGCTGTGCAGCTTTTAAATTTATTTGAACCATTTTCACATACACCCTTTTGAAAAGTTAGTCGTGACTCAATATGAAGATTTGATATCGAAAAATGACGATTTAGATGAAATTGAAAACTGTGCAAAGTTTCAACTCAATAGAAAATCATGAATTAAAAATTTTCTTAAATTTTGATGCTGTTGCTTGGAATCGCTCATTCCACTTATTGTGCCACCCGAAAATGTTATTGGAAGTTCGAGGAATACTGTCTAGGGTATTTTCGATGCTAGGAGTAGTGAGAAGTGAAAAATGAGAAGTAAAAAGAAGTGAGGAGCACGAAGTGAGAAATGAGATGTGAGAAGTGAGAGGTGAGAAATAAGAAGTGAGAAGCGAGAAGTGGAAAATGACAAGTAAGAAATGAGAGGTGAGAAGTGATAAGTGAAAAGTGAGCAGTGAGGAGTGAAGAATGAGAAGTGAGAAGTGAGTAATGAGAAGAACGAAGGAAAAAAGATGAAAAACGAAGAAAAAGAGATGCAAGACAAAAAGAAGAGAGAAGGAAGAAAAGAGTGAAGGAAAATAGAAAGAAGATAAAATGAAGAAAGAAGGTAGAAAGAAAAAAAGGAAGAAAAAAGGAAGGAAAAAGGAAGAAAGAAAGAAAAAAGAAGGAAGAAAGAAGGAACAAAGAAGGAAGAAAGAAGGAAGAAAGCATGAAGAAAGGAATAAGACAGAAGGAAGAAATAAGGAAGAAAAAAGTAAGAAAGAAAGACAACAAAAAGAAGGAAGAAAGAAGGAAGAAAGAAGGAAGAAAGAAGGGAGGAAGAAGCATGAAAGAAGGAAAAAAAGGAAGAAAGGAAAACGAAGGAAGAACGAAGGAAGAAAGAAAGAAGAAAGAAGAGAGAAAGAAGGACAAAAGAAGGAAGAAAGAAAGATGAAAGAAGGAAAAAAGAAGGAAGAAAAAAAGAAGAAAAAAGGAAGAAACAAGGAAGAAAGAAAGAAGAAAGAAGGAATAAAGGAAGAGGGAAGAAAGAAGTATGAAAGAAGGAAGAAAGAAGGAAAAAAAAGGAAGAAAGAAGGAAGAATAAATGATGAAAGAAGGAAGAAAGACGAAAGAAAAAAGGATGATAGAAAGAAAAAAAGAAGAAGAAAGAAGGAAGAAAAAGAAAGAAAGAAAGACGAAAGAAAAGAAAGAAAGAAAAAAATAAGGAAGAAAGAAACGAGGAAGAAAGAAAGAAGGGAGAAAGAAGAACGAAGGGAGAAAAAGGAAGAAAGAAAGAAGAAATGAGGGAGAGAGATGGAAAAAAGAAAGAAGGAAGAAAGAAAAAACCTTGATTAATCCACCTAGCGGTGATGATGCCTTTCTCGCTTGTTCAAAATGGTTGATAAATGAAAATTGATATATGAAAAGTCTAAAATAACAATTGGTGAATAAGACTTATTTTTCACATTTGTTTATACCAGATAAACCGACCTAGGGTCGAAAATCTCGTGAATAAAGATAGATAAATAAAGATAGATTGAATTGAAAATTCACATTTGTTTATACACATTGTTATAATTGCTGCTGGATGCAATTTGTTGCAAGCAAATCGGATGAGGTTAAGTGCCCGGAAAATGTGAGGTTGTGCAATTGCACAAATCGAGTTTCAGACATATGGGTCTTCTGAAAAAGTTCGTATCGTATGCTTTGTATACGAGAAAAGCAAAAAAACGGTGGTGAGAAAAAAACAAATGTTTCCAGTTGCCAAGCTTTCGAGTGCTTTCCGTTTTGAAGCCAGAATCCAGCTTAAACTTCTTTCATCCAATCAATAAGTAACCTTTTTTGAAATTGTTGTTTTGAATAATATGATTCTTCATATAGATAAAAATTTAGTTGACCTTTCCCGTCAAAAATTGTATTTCGTTTCATTGTTTCAGTCGATTCTTTGGCTTATTTAAGGTCGATTTTCCCAAAGAAAATATAGGTTCTTTGAAGCCTCTAACTATTAAATGGAAAACAAAACCCGAAAACGTGTGCACTTGTGAACCGGCCTGAAAAAAATTCACTCGATGTTCGTTCAAAATCGGGCCAATCTTAAAAACAGCACTTTTTCGATTTTTGTTTTAAATTTAAAAAATACTTAGAGGCGTTAAACAATGTAGGTTAATTGGGAATGTTGACCTTAAATAAGCCAAAAAATCGATTAAGCGAATAAAAATTTTTGACGGGAAAGGTCAATTTTTGCTGATAAGCAGTTCCGTTTTTGTCATTATCATTCAAATACTTTTCAACAAGATTTATGAATTTGATCCGACTTTAAAAAAAATCTGAAGAGAATTCTACTGGGGTTGCTTTTCTTTATATGGAAAGCATTTCGCAGTTATTGGTATGAATGCATGGTTAAAATTGATTATTTTAATTTCTAAACTGATCCAAAATTATTTATCAGATCACTCTTTACAGGTAATCTATCCAAGTACAAAATCTAATAGATTACGCGTGACAGAGCTAGTGTTACCAAAATCAGCATTCTTGAGCTCATATTGTGCAATACTTTATATCGTAATGATAAAATACCTGATATATAGCTTGCCTTCGTGTAATTTGTTATGGATTGTAGCAAGGATGTTTTCGATCATTTAGTAATATAGGTTCGATAATTTAGTAGTTTGTCAATAACTCATTCCAGAGGGTCAATAACTCATTCCAGAGCGAAGGTTTTTACAACTCTGCCTAATTGTTGTTTCTATTGCACTAATAACAGAGTAATAGCGCTAGTTGCAGTAACTTATTATACAGACTGATCGAAATTTTGTTATCATTTAGTATTAGTAACTAGTGCTTTAACTCTGTTATTAGTTGAATTAAAACAACAAACTATTAGGGAGAGCTGTAGAAAAATATTCGCACTAGAACTCCACTGTAACACGTTTTGATTTTTAACCTCTGGAATAAGTCATTGTAGTTTGTCAATGATCGAACTAAGACTATTAAATTACCTTAAACATACTTGGATTACAGAAAAGTTTGTATATTTTTTCTTCTGACTTCCAAAAATAGAAAATTTTCTCCAAATCCTTCCAAAACTCAGTTTCTCCTACATAATCCGAGTGCTTTGCAAACGAAATGAATATCATATGGAAAATACCACGCGAATAAGGTTTATATAGCCATTTAAATGCGAGTGTTCGGAATATGAGTCATTTTCGGGACTTGAGTCAAAACGGTTTATATTTTTCAACATCAGATTATATGCCACCGAACCAAAGCACAGCACCCAGTGCGTTACCGCACGTATGCACAAGCAGCCGATGTCTTGATGCAGTGAAATAGTTATTTATTGCATATCGCGTAGCCTCTTGTTCTTCGAACACTCTTCTCCCAAAAAACGAAGATAGCTCAGTGGTAACGTGATAGGCTCTCAATCGGAGGGTTTATGTTCGATCCTCGTGCTAGCCATCTTTTTTTTTTCAAAACTCATATTTTCTAGGAGTGTGGTATAATATTACGCATTGCAAGAAAAATTTTGAATACTAGAAAATTCAAAGCGCCTCCAATAAAAATTTTTATATTTAATATTTTCCATGCTAATAATCTATGGAACCTAATGCTGTGTATTGTTTATATTTATATTCATGACATTTCTATATGTAATTGAATCCATCTGATTTTGGGGGTATTTGAAAGAATTCAGGTCTGAACTTTAGATGAAGAAGGAGGTAGGAAATGAAACATAAATGCATAAATTGAGAATCGATATGTGCTCAACAGTTTTCTTTAATGATTGTTAGCAGAAACAAAATAGCTTTTGATTTACCTTGGTAGTAATCAAACTTGCCCACCGAGTTTCAATAGAGAGTAAACATAAGTGGAAAATTATATTCGATTGCTATACAATGCACAAAGAAAAGATGCCTTAGTGAATAGAAAATAATTATTCAATAAAATCAGAAGCTTGCGAGTTTATGGGGCAGCAGACGCTATATCCAATGAATTAGGACCGGGGATTTCCCTCTGCGCGTTATTAACGCGGAGCTATCAAAATGTTTCTCTTTTTCCGTAATACTCATGAACCAATTTCCCCAAATCTCATTTGCTCGGATCAGCATTCAACCCAGCTGAGCTAAAAATAGAACATTGCCGCACGCAATGCGATGTGTGCTGGTGATGCTTCCTTCGGCAATATTCATCCGACGGCAAGAGACTGAAGCGAATGCGCATGCGTCCCGCGTCTTCCCGCACACCAGCTGCGCTCCCATATGCTGATTGAACGCCACAAAGAATGATGCATGCATATGCGTAAAAATAGAACAGAAGCACGGCTTGCCGCTGATGCTACGATGGTTAAGCCGACCGATCCACAGTGGCGGAAACCCAGACAAAACCTAAAACAAATCGTTCTTTCTTGAAGCTGATATTATTTTAATTTTGTGCATTTAGTCAAGGATAATTCTAGGAACTTTTTTCAAATAGGCGTAACTGTATTTGACCTTGAAATTTGAAACGGCTAATACTCTCTCAATTTTGCATATTTGATATAACTGACGTTACTATCAGATAGATCGGAATCAATTCTTCTTGTTGGGCACATAAGTTCACCGAAATAGTTTGAATGAAGAGCACAATCGCCGTTCCAAAAATCAAGGTCAGAATCAATTAGGCCCATTTGAAAAAAGTTCCTAGAATTCCTCAATTTGTTAATTGTAGTTGGTAAATTTATTTTTTGGTGACCTGGTTCAAGTTGATGCTGTAAAGTATCTCCTAAACATATATGCATGGAAAAATTAAATTTGACTAAATTTTTTATCGGGAAAGATTCGGAAAGAACTGATATCATGCATTGAAATATATATTTTGTCTACTTAACAGTGGTTAGTTTGGCGAATTGCGCCTTGCTGCACCAAAGCGGAAAATTTACTGTTTCAAGGTTAGAATTGAGACGCTACTGTGGCTGCAGATCTTGGGCTTCCGTAAGTCATGGGCTTCCGTAAGTCATTGGATAGCATAGCATATGTCGGATAACTATTTAAATTTCAAAATGAATTCAGCGTTACAAAATTACTGTTGCTAAATTTCAAGCGCAATCGTAGGTTTAGTCGAGCATTTGTATGGGGGACCACCACTGCGCGAGGCACATTGCCATTCCTCCTTTAGGGTGCATTCGTACGGGAGAGCGTTGAACGTGTTGAACAAAGCACGATGCTTTTTGAAATTGCTACATGAGGATTATTTACAGGCTGTTATATAGGGTATTTGTGATTTTCTTAGCGCTTGATAGCAAAAAGACATGAGAAAAGTTATGTCTAAAGTTTAGCAGAGAAGAGGATTTTTAATTACTGAACGGATATCCTATCGAAAACCCTGATTAATCCACCTAGCGGTGATGATGCCTTTCTCGCTTGTTCAAAATGGTTGATAAACATATATGAAAAGTCTAAAATAACAATTGGTGAGTCGTCGAATATCGAATCTCGTGAATAAAGATAAATAAATACACATTGTTATAATTGCTGCTGGATGCAATTTGTTGCAAGCAAATCGGATGAGGTTAAGTGCCCGGAAAATGTGAGGTTGTGCAATTGCACAAATAGAGTTTCAGACATATGGGTCTTCTGAAAAAGCTCGTATCGTATGCTTTGTATACGAAAAAAGCAAAAAACGGTGGTGAGAAAAACAAATGTTTCCAGTTGTCAAGCTTTACCGTGCTTTCCGTTTTGAAGCCAGCATCCAGCTTAGACTTCTATCATCCAATCAATAAGTAAGCTTTTTGAAATTGTTGTTTTGTACAATATGATTCTTCATATTGATAAAAATTTAGTTGAACTTTCCTGTCAAAAATTGTGTTTCGTTTCATTGTTTCAGTCGATTCTTTGGCTTATTTATTTAAGGTCAACTTTCCCAAAGAAAATATAGGTTCTTTGAAGCCTCTAACTATTAAATGGAAAACAAAACCCGAAAACGTGAGCACTTGTGAACTGGCCTGAAAAAATTCACTCGATGTTCGTTCAAAATCGGGCCAATCAGCACTGTTTCGATTTTTGTTATAAATTTAAAAATACTTAAAGGCGTTTAAAAATGTAGGTTAATTGGGAATGTTGACCTTAAATAAGCCAAAAATCGATTGAATGAATAAAAATTTTTGACGTGAAGGGTCAATTTTGCTGATAAGCAGTTCCGTTTTGTCATTATCATTCAAATACTTTTCAACAAGATTTATGAATTTGATCCGACTTTTAAAAAATCTGAAGAGAATTCTACTGGGGTTGCTTTTTCTTTATATGGAAAGCATTTCGCAGTTATTGGTATGAATGCATGGTTAAAATTGATTATTTTAATTTCTAAACTGATCCAAAATTATTTATCAGATCACTCTTTACAAGTAATCTATCCAAGTACAAAATCTAATAGATTACGCGTGACCGAAATCAGCATTCTTGAGCTCATATTGTGCAATACTTTATATCGTAATGATAAAATACCTGATATATAGCTTGCCTTCGTGCAATTTGTTATGGATTGTAGCAAGGATGTTTTCGATCATTTAGTAATATAGGTTCGATAATTTAGTAGTTTGTCAATAACTCATTCCAGAGGTTGAATTACAAACGTGATATGTGGAGGACTTCTAGAGCGAAGATTTTTACAACTCTGCCTAATTGTTGTTTCTATTGCACTAATAACATAGTAATAGCGCTAGTTGCAGTAACTTATTATACAGACTGATCGAAATTTTGTTATCATTTAGTATTAGTAACTAGTGCTTTCACTTTGTTATTAGTTGAATTAAAACAACAAACTATTAGGGAGAGCTGTAGAAAAATATTCGCACTAGAACTCCACTGTAACACGTTTTGATTTTTAACCTCTGGAATAAGTAATTGTAGTTTGTCAATGATCGAACTAAGACTATTAAATTACCTAAAACATACTTGGATTATAGAAAAGTTTGGATATTTTTTCTTCTGACTTCCAAAAATAGAAAATTTTCTCCAAATCCTTCCAAAACTCAGTTTCTCCTACATAATCCGAGTGCTTTGCAAACGAAATGAATATCCTTTGGAAAATACCACGCGAATAAGGTTTATATAGCCATTTAAATGCGAGTGTTCGGAATATGAGTCATTTTCGGGACTTGAGTCAAAACGGTTTATATTTTTCAACATCAGATTATATGCCACCGAACCAAAGCACAGCACCCGGTGCGTTACCGCACGTATGCACAAGCAGCCGATGTCTTGATGCAGTGAAATAGTTATTTATTGCATATCGCGTAACCTCTTGTTCTTCGAACACTCTTCTCCCAAAAAACGAAGATATCTCAGTGGTAACGTGATAGGCTCTCAATCGAAGGGTTTATGTTCGATCCTCGTGCTAGCTATCTTTTTTTTTTTCAAAACTCATATTTTCTAGGAGTGTGGTATGATTGCATTGCAAGAAGAATTTTGAATACTAGAAAATTCAAAGCGCCTCCAATAATTTTTTTTTGTATTTTATATCTTCCACACTGAGGAAAATGGGCGTATGATTTTCAATCAAACGCCTTATGAAAATTTGCCACAAGGAATCGGTATGAATTTCAATATGTTGCCTTATGAATGATGATTTTCATTTGAAAAAAAGTGAAGTGCGGCAGACTGGGTTCGAACCTTGGACGTCGGGGTCAGGAGGCCGGTATGTAGACCACTCGCCCATCGACGCTTGATTACTCGGGAAGGTAACTGCGTATAAGAATTACTGTTGGTGGAATATTCGGTCGAAGATTCATAAGGCGCCAGTTATGAATTTCGATAGTTCAGTTCGCTGAGTGCATGCTAATAATCTATGGAACCTAATGTTGTGTATTGTTTATATTTATATTCATGACATTTCTATAATTGAATCCATCTGATTATTTGGGGTATTTGAAAGAATTCAGGTCTGAACTTTAGATGAAGAAGGAAACATAAATGAAACATAAATGCATAAATTGAGAATCAATATGTACTCAACAGTTTTCTTTAATGATTGTTAGCAGAAACAAAATAGCTTTTGATTTACCTTGGTAGTAATCAAACTTTCCCACCGAGTTTCAATATAGAGAGTAAACATAAGTGGAAAATTATATTCGATTGCTTCACAATGCACAAAGAAAAAATGCCTTAGTGAATAGAAAAGACATAATTATTCAATAAAATCAGAAGCTTGCGAGTTTATGGGGCAGCAGACTCTATATCCAATGAATTAGGACCGGGGATTTCCCTCTGCGCGTTATTAACGCGGACCTATCAAAATGTTTCTCTTTTTCCGTAATACTCATTAACCAATTTCCCCAAATCTCATTTGCTCGGATCAACATTCAACCCAGCTGTGCTAAAAATAGAACATTGCCGCACGCAATGCGATGTGTGTTGGTGATGCTTCCTTTGGCAATATTCATCCGACGGCAAGAGACTGAAGCGAATGCGCATGCGTCCCGCGTCTTCCCGCACACCAGCTGCGCTCCCATATGCTGATTGAACGCCACAAAGAATGATGCATGCATATGCGTAAAAATAGAACAGAAGCACGGCTTGCCGCTGATGCTACGATTGTTAAGCCGACCGATCCACAGTGGCGGAAACCCAGACAAAACCTAAAACAAATCGTTCTTTCTTGAAGCTGATATTATTTTAATTTTGTACATTTAGTCAAGGATAATTCCTCAATTTGTTAATTGTAGTTGGTAAATTTAATTTTTGGTGACCTGGTTCAAGTTGATGCTGTAAAGTATCTCCTAAACATATATGCATGGAAAACTTAAATTTGACTAAATTTTTTATCGGGAAAGATTCGGAAAGAACTGATATCATGCATTGAAATATATGTTTTGTCTACTTAACAGTGGTTAGTTTGGCGAATTGCGCCTTGCTGCACCAAAGCGGAAAATTTACTGTTTCAAGGTTAGAATTGAGACGCTACTGTGGCTGCAGATCTTAAGTCATGGGCTTCCGTAAGTCTTTGGATAGCATAGCATATGTCGGATAACTATTTAAATTTCAAAATGAATTCAGCGTTACAAAATTACTGTTGCTAAATTTCAAGCGCAATCGTAGGTTTAGTCGAGCATTTGTATGGGGGACCACCACTGCGCGAGGCACATTGCCATTCCTCCTTTAGGGTGCATTCGTACGGGAGAGCGTTGAACGTGTTGAACAAAGCACGATGCTTTTTGAAATTGCTACATGAGGATTATTTACAGGCTGTTATATAGGGTATTTGTGCTTTTCTTAGCGCTTGATAGCAAAAAGACATGAGAAAAGTTATGTCTAAAGTTTAGCAGAGAAGAGGATTTTTAATTACTGAACGGATATCCTATCGAAAAATGTTTACTGTTAGTAATTTCCATTGGGCACCCGTAACCTGAGGGGTTCTTATTGATATTTCACATTATTATACACATATGTTTATTTAAGTTTGGATGAAATTATGTTATTATACCAATACAATTTTGCATTGATTTCCTCGCATCATAGTGAATCTACTTTTTATCTCCAATAAATGAACAGCGTATCCAAGCGGTTTCAATAGTTTATCTATTAGAGCATCATTACTGGGTGCGAGTGTTTTGATCACCCTCGCTGCTCTGTCATTTTAGTTTAGTCACTCTTTTTCGCACCAGTCGCTATTTTCGGTTAACATTTTGGTGGCTGCGTTCCATACCGGTGACGTTTAATAGTTCATCAAATAGCAGCGCTGTTATCGCGCTACCAAATTTGATCACCTGTCAGCTGCGCTACTATTTTAGCAGCGCGTTTAGTAGCGACCGGTAAAGTGTGAAATAATGATACTGCGCTGCAAAACGGCTTATACTCACCACGGCATCTTGTTCTAAGTTAATGTATTGAAACTGTATATTTTAATAACCAACGAGAAAAATTAATATTTTCTTTTCTCATTCCATTAATACTTCCAGTATAGGAAACAATACCCTAGAAGGATGAGTTCTGTTGCTTATAGAGGCAATGAATATGTGCCCAATTCGATGATTTATATTTGTACGTATCTTCTCACATGTTATGTGTATCGATGGTACAGTGGTGTAGTAACCGCTTCCCGTTCTAGAGGTCACGAGTTCGAATCCAGAGCTAGGCATTTTGCTTTTTTTTTGAACGTTAAAACAGTTTTTTGGCCATAACTCCAAAACGCAAAGTTCGATCGATCTAATTTTAAATAGGAACCAATGGGACTGCATTCCGCGTCGAATGCAACTTGTTGCGAGCAAATCGGATGATGCTAAATGCCCAAAAACGTGTCTCACATTTTTGTACACATACACACACACACACACACATACATACACACATACAGACATCACCTCAATTCGTCGAGCTGAGTCGATTGGTATATAACACTATGGGTCTCCGAGCCTTCTATAAAAAGTTCGGTTTTGGAGCAGTTCTATAGCCTTTCCGTATACTTAGTATACGAGAAAGGCAAAAAGAAGGAAGAAAGAAAAAAAAGAAAAAAGAAAAAAAAAGAGGAAAGAAAAAAGGGAGAAAGAAGCATGAAAGAATAAAGAAAAAAGGAAAAAGAAGGAAGAAAGAAGAAAGAAAGAGTGAAAGAAGAGAGAAGGAAGAAATGAGGAAAAAAGTAAGAAGAAAGAAGGAAGAGGGATGAAGAAAGTAAAATAAACGAATGAGGAAGAAAGAAGAATGGAGGAGGAAAAAGGAAGAACTAACTTCTCACTTCTCGACCTAATGGCATGACACCGGTATTCTCATAGACCGACCATAGTGAAGGGGAGAAAAGTAGGTCTCTAGTGGTCTTTTTGTGCGTTGATTGGCGACCATTCACATGAGTCCACTACGTTAGGCATAATGAATGTTACACATTACGGACGTTATTAATTATGTCTTCAATACATTTAGAAAGAACAATGTATGAAGAAAAGAAGGGTGAATTCCTAATTCCGCCTCTTATTTTTGACGATTGGTTTAAATAAATACCCTTGCAATATCATTTTTCGCTACAGCTCTAATTATTCCGTCAGGTTTTAATTCATTTCAGGATGTTTGTGGACCGGTATAAGTGACCAGCATAAAGCCTGTCCACGTTAAATTTCGGACACCCATTATCCAATGCGATTTTTAAAAAATTTTCACAAACCACTGAGGAGATCAATTTACACGACAGTTGAATCTCTCCGCTTTATGTTATTCTTTCAGCGGGTTTTCCTTCTTGTCCAAAGAGATAAAATGGCTTCAAATCAGTTGGACATTGTCTCAGTGTCCGAAATTTAACGAGGACAGGCTTTACATAAAACTTATTTTAATATCTGATTCTCTCAACAATGCTAAGCGATTGAAACTGATTTTTTTTTTCTATGGGGCTTTACACCTCGGGAAAGTTTTCCGCCGGATTTTGGTCCCTGTGCCTTTGGGAAAAAATCTGTGGACAAAATTCCCGAGGTCTGAAGTTAATGCATACGTATATAAAGAAATCAAGTCATTATTTGAATATTATGAAAAAGAAAGTACATAACGTCGTTATTTTTCTTATTATTTCACACATAAACGAAACGATTATTTAAATACATATGAGAGACGTGTACAACAAAATATGAGATAAGTAGGAAATCAAATATACTATTTATTTTCATTAGTAACAAAAAATCTTTTCATCAAGTAAAGTAAAGAGTTTATTCGAGCAAGTAGTCTATTCGGGCGAATGGTCTTTTCGGGCGAATGGTCCCTTCGGGCGAATGGTATTTTCGGGCGAATGGTCCATTCGGGCGAATGGTCCATTCGAGCAAATGGTCTTTTCGGGTGTTTGGTCTATTCGGGCGAATGGAATTCAGACGTTTGTCATTCGGGCGAGTGTCTTTCGGGCGTTTGTGATAGAACCCTTCAGACAAAGATGCGTAATGGCGGATGTTGTATTATAACCGTAAAAAAAATATGATTTACCTCGAAATTTATTACAACTAATACTCCTTATTCAGCCTCTTTTCTTCATTTGACTACCAGATAGAACGAAATATTTTTTTCTATTGAGGAAATTAGTCGTCCTGAATAAAAAGCACAGTCCTAGGGTTTGGGTTTTTGAGAGATTCAAGAATCGCTGTTCAAAGGCCTATGGTCAATATCTATTACGCTTATTTGGGAAAAGTCCATCAATTGGTATATCAGGGAATCAATATTCGAGCAACGCCTAACAATATACCCTTTGTCATCAACAGAGTTTGTTACTGACAAACGCACCTTGCAACAAGTCTTTGTCAGAACCTGAATACAATATGACAAGAATCATTTGCCTTGCATGCTCTGATATTTCCGAGAATACGAGGCTATTTTTGTAATAAGCGTTAGATTCTCGTATATTTCCATGAAAGTAGAAACTGCGATAGCATAAAACCGACATTAGCTCTAGAGAGAATGCAAAATAACGGAATGAAAAGTTATGTCCCATTGTATCCTATTGAAAATTGGGCCCAGAAGTTATGGCCAAAATATTATTTTTTTTTAAACCAAAAAAAAATCCCACTAATTTTTCTATTGAAAATTGTCCTATGGGCTCAAAAGTTAGGGCCAAAATACTGTAATAGTATTTTTATATCACACGAGAAAGGTTCCATCACCGCTAGGTTGATTAATCTGGGTTTCTTACAATAAAAAGAACGTCCTAAACGAAATCCAACCACTCAAATGCATCCGGAGAGGGTTATTCTATGAAATTTGAACATTATTCTTAAACGAATAAACAAAAAAATAACTTTGCAGAACAATTAAACCAATTCTACTTGAAATTATGTATTTTCATACTTACTCAATATACATACCACATACTTTTGTGAATAAAACCCCTTTTTTTCTCAAAAGCTTGACGTGTTACAGAAATTCTTAATATGTATCCGAATTCAACATAAAAAAATCTCTATTGAGTACATTGAAAATGGTTGTAGGGATCGAAAAAAAAGGTCAATTTTGTTGGATAGTGTTATTTATTGCTTTTTTATTCTATCCTATATTTGTTTTATTTATTGCTATTTTTATTTATAGAAAATTGGATCATTTTTTGCTTGTGGAAAACATTGCTTTTTTAATTGCAATAAATTTAATTTTAATTAACTTCGATATTAAAAATGGCCAATATTATCTTGGTTTATGAAAAATTTATATAAAGCATTTATATAAAGAAAAGTTTTATTTCTTTTACCCCGATTTCTTTATGGAAAATTTCTTATTGCAATTTTATTTTGCAGCCTTTGATACCAAAGTTTGATGTGATATAAAAGTTTTTGTTCCGTTGATTACAATAGCTCAAAGTAAAGCAAAATAAAATTATAAATGATTGATACCAAAACCATTTCTTTCCATTTACCAAGTCCCCTTTGCTCGCATTAGCTTTTGCTAGTTCACCTTTATAACATTACACACATTGAATATTAGTTTGCATTACATTTCACTTACTCTTTACGGACTGTTCGCTGGCAGTTGCTGTTTGGTTCGATCGTTCATTATAGGTGACTATTTGAAGCAATGTGCCAACAAGAGATCCACACGCACACGCTCACGCCAGGTGAGCGGCAGCAAACGAGGAACCCGCGAAGGGCCAGGCAGGGGCGGCCTCAGCTGCTTCAAGCGTCTATTACTTGCGGACACCAAAAAGCACAAATCGCGAACCCTCCGGTTACCCTACTTCGGTTTAGCTATTTTTCTACTCTGTTCGACTGAAATGTAAACGCCACACAAAAAATAAGAAATCCATAGCAAATTGCAAGAGCGATGAAAATAATGTCGCATTTTACTAGTCTAAGAATATAGTTTGATTGAATAATTGTATTTTAGTTATCATTATTTATAGCTCTATACTATGAAAAACATCGCGTCAGCTTTATACTATTAGGAACATTGAAAATAAATATAAGCTTTATATATTTCCGAACTATAGTTTTGAGCTCCTAAAATTAGAATTACCGCCAATACTACATAATGCCATGTTTGGCCCACGATAAAGAAAAAAACTACTGTATTAAAAACCAATCATAAAAAGGTGCCAATTTACTCTGATAATCTCATGAATAATTTAAATTTCTAAGAAATCGTTTTCATGTCTATGCATTTCTCGACTAGTTACAAATCGGTCATAATTTCAAAATATTCAGAAAAAATATTTTAAGCTCTTTTTAGTGGAATGTATTCAACCGTCTAAGACGAGTTTAGTACTCTCCACTTAATTCCACCAATTATTTCGAGTCAGCAAAGATATCGAAATAATTGGTGGAATTAAATGGAGAGTACTAAACTCGTCTCAGACATTTCAAAATATTGTTTGGAAACATTTTATTATGTGGCGCTTATTCATCTGACATTCTATGCGCCTCGCCCCGCAACGCAGGTTTAAGCGAAATGTGGGTATCTGTCTTCATTCCACCCTATATAGACGATGCGTCGACGAGGGCAGTCAGAGGAGAAAACGAGTTTCGCTTCGAATGTTTGTTGTAAGAAGCAAAAAAAACTTCAATACACTACTTGCAGAAGCAGCAACACTGACTGGGTAATGGTAATAGCTTTTTTGCTTTTCTTCAAATTGCTCGTGTAATTTTTTATTTTGCCTTGGAGCAAATCTTCTCACTTTTTTCTTCGATAGATTTCGAGGCAAGTTGCGCACTCTTCTTCGGTGATTTTTTGACGATCATCCTATATGATTGCGAAGGTACGAAACTTCAATTTGAGCATATCTTCGTCCGAAACAGCACTATACTGGGCCACGTGAAGTAAGCGAAACCCATTGAATGAATTTCAGAGAATCGAGAACACTCAGGAAACCCCAGAACAAAAAAAATACACTGTACGCTAAAACACAGACCCTAATTGGTAAACAACACGCGGTGAACAATCCCTGATTGTTTTGGCTATGAGATTCATTTATACGAATCGGTTGGATAATCCACAGTCAACAATTTTCAGATAGAGCATACAAACATTTTAAGCTTCAAAGAACACCATTCGCGCAAATTCTTCCAGTCACCAACTTTAAACAGAACTTGACGTCACTAGTCGTACACTATCCACGCACCCACGAAGTGCAAAGTCCAGCTGATTCCAGGTCGTGAAGGGAATGTTTACCAAGACGATTCTATTCCTTCCCTACCGTCGCCAATTACATAAAAGAGCGTTCCATCAAACGTTGTTCCTATAGCCAGCAACAACAAACATCCTCAAACCACGCGAACGAAAACTTTGCGCTGGATATCGGTTATTGCATCTGATGCAACTGCAACGGCACAGCGATGACCAAGCGACGTTCAACGACCAGAAATGTTGTTCGCGCGTGTTTACTCGCCGAGGTATCGTTCGCGACTGAGCGTCAACCTTCCGAACCGATAGAATGTGATTGGAGAACTGGGAAGCTATCTCTGCCAATAGTGCCTATGAACTGGAGATACGTAGCCCGATTAAGGCGCGGGGCCTCTGCCAATCACTAATGGTTAGCGGCAATAGTACTAAATGCACCTGTTGACTTGGAATTAAAGTGTTCAAAACGGCCAGGTGTGCCCATTGGAATTTGAAATTCGCCATCATTGACATCCTGAACTAATGGGGACATCAAAAAGTCCTATTGCAAATTCAATACTATGAAAATGGCATAAATTGCAAAGTTTTACATATCCTATTAATAAGCTTGATTTTACAATTAGGTGGAGGAATGCCACACTAATTTAGTTTTAAACTAATAATATCAGCACAGTAGGTTAGTTTAAGACCAGCTCCCTCAAATCTGCCGGCAAATATATTTACGTAAAGATTCACAGAGCGAGGTGAGCATCAACAAATACGCAATATTAGAGCATAGCACATAGTATGTCTCTCATAAAAGCTTGTAGAGAGGGTGGTTTATTGATGTGTGTAGCTTTCGAGACTCACAGTAAAAGCTTTAATGACGGGTGGCAGTATGAAAGCTTCAGAAAAATTGCTTGCTTATTCAATTGGACGTTATTGATGAATATTGTATTGACTTCGCCTCCTGGGCTTGAGTAAGTTTGGCTTATTCAGATCACTGCAAGAGATAGGATAAACTTATTCCCGTGTCAAAAGACGAGTTTGGTAATATTCCTTTTAAATAACTTATAAATCGTTGAAAAGAGTTTCGGTCCCATATGATCACATCACACATCACGGCTACGCGTTTAACTAATGAAATTCGGCATCGATCTAGTATGCTCCAACAGAAACAGTCCACTCAAGTCGTTATTGGGCTCAATGAAGTAGAATTATTAGGGATGAAGTAGACATGTGGCTGCAAAATGGTGGGTTGACATCAAGGAAGGAGCGCCCAACAGAGCTTTGGTCCCCACAAGTTCCTATCTCACGCTTCCACGGGTCGTCCGATGACAAAAGACCGCCAGCTAAGGATTGTGTACTTAGCTGGTAGTGCAGCATGGGGACCGTTGTCTGACATCAGCTAGAGTGAGAAGGTACGCCTCGAGCGTCTGTTCACCAGGAGGTGCGGCTCAAACAGCGTCTGCCTGGTACCCAGCGGCTGATCAACGAAATGCTGTATCGCGTCAGCTATACCTAAGGTGGCAGTCCCACTAGCGCGATGTAGGTAACGCGACCCCGGTAAGGTAGCTTACTGAAGCCTTTCAAATACCACGAAAAATGGAGATAGAAGAAAAAGAGAACGTTATTTTTGGCAACCGACCCGGCAACGAAATAAGGACTATGCTTGGAAACTCAGTACCTGGAATGTCAGGACCCTGAATGAACCTGGACGAGTGAGCCTTCTGGCTCATGAACTGCAGAAGGTTGGAGTGAACGTGGCCGCTATTCAAGAAGTCCGATGGCCTAGATCCGGAAAACGTGAATTCCAAGCCGTGGACCCCACGACCAACACTGCATTCAAGTATAAAATCTATCACAGCGGCGCACGCAAAAAAAACGTTCATGAATTCGTGAACTAACGAGTTCACGGTGTATTTTTTCGGGAATAACAGTCACGGATTCGGGAATACAATCACGTTTTCTGGAACGTTCGGGAAAACGTGACTGGTGTTCCCAAATCCATTAATTAAATCACGGTGTATTTTTGCTGGTTCACGAATTCGGGAACGCTTTTTTTTACGTGCGGCGGAAAAGCAGAGCATGGAGTTGGTTTCGTAGTGATGGGCAAGCAGATGAAGCGAGTGAAGAATCTGTGTGTTGAGGATACGGGACAAATTCTTCAATTACACTTCAATTCTTCCAATGTCAGTGGTAAGCGTAAAGATAGAGGTGAGGCGATTATCGTCAGTACTGACGACAAGAGCTACGCCGAAGTCTTGAAGGCCATGAGAGTTAATGACAAACTCGCTGGCCTAGGAGAGGATGTCAACTGCATCCGAAGGACGCGGAAAGGCGAGATGATTCTCGTCTTGAAGCGGGATGCTGCTCAGAAGAGTTCTGAGTACAAAAAGTTGACGGAGGAAGTCCTGGGCGATGGGGTTCAAGTAAGAGCCCTATGTCCAGTTTAGAACATCCAGTGCAAGGGCCTGGATGAAGTAACCGAGGCTAGAGACCTGGTCGACGCACTGAGAGATCAGTGCAATGTCGAGATCCAGGAATCTACGGTTCGGCTACGCAAAAGCTTCGCGGGAATGCAGGTTGCCTCATTCCAAGTACCTCAGGCTGAGGCCAAAAAGGTAATGGATAAGGCTAAACTGAAAGTGGGTTGGTCGGTATGTCCGCTAAGTATAAGCCAACCGCTTCAGACCTGTTTCAGGTGTCTTGGCAACGGTCATAAGTCTTATGACTGTAAAGGACCTGATCGCAGTAAGCTATGCCGTAGGTGTGGAGCTGAAGGCCACCAAGCTCGCACCTGTCAGGCTGCACCAAGGTGTCTGATCTGTCCCCCGGGTACAGAGAACAGACACCTCACCGGTGTCCAGGCTTGTCCGGCCTCTAGAAGGACCCAGACACGCAGGTAACACAGCTTAACCTGAACCACTGCGAGGCGGCTCAATTGCTGCCACAACAGTCGGTTACTGAGTGTAAAGCTGATGTAGCCTTGCTGTCCGATCCTTACCGCATCCCTGCCGGTAACGGTAGTTGGATTGCGGATAAGTCTCAGATGGTGGCCATCTGGACTTGCGGGCGATATCCCATCCAGGAGATAATATCATCACCTGACGATGAGGGTTTCGTTATAGCAAAGGTAAACGGTGTTTACTTTTGTAGCTGCTACTGTCCTCCCAGGTGGAGTATAGTGCACTTTACTAGGGTAGTAGATATTCTTGCAGCAAAACTAACTGGCTTAAAACCGTTAGTTGCCCGACTAGAAGAGCATAACAGAAACTGAACACAATTTTAACATATTGTGATATTTATTACTTATTTTGTTACAATTTTGTTCTTAGTAGCCATTATCTTTCAAATGTTGTAACAGGATTTTATCATAATATGTTTAAAAAATGCTCAACACCGAATTGCCCAACAGTAGGCAATTAAAATAGATGTAGCAAAGTCTATCAGCCATATATATCACAACGCTATAGTGATATCATTTGAAAAGGTTTCCTAATTTCTAGTGTTGTTAGTTCATGTTCTTGAAAAATATTGTTGTTCAGACAAAAACAAAAATATCTTATTGTTGACCACAATCTGCAAACTTATCACGACCTGTAAAAAAATCCAACTGCACAGAAACAATATATTTTGTATCTGATTCTGTTATAAATTTCTAACAAAATATGTTATTTTTTTGATAAAATTGTAACAAAATTTGATAGCTTTTTGTTTCCAGTAGTGTAATTTTTGATAGAAATTTAGATATTTTAACAACATCCTGCACCATGTTTCTAACAAATTTTGTTATAAAAATTTAGTATAACATAATAACATATGTTGATATAATTAAGATATGACCTTCTAGTCGGGTGTAGCAGGCGACTTCAATGCGTGGGCAGTGGACTGGGGATCCCGGTCCACAAACGCCAGAGGTCATGCCCTGCTAGAGTCGCTAGCGGTATTAAACGTAGTCCTGCTGAATGAAGGCCAAGTGCCAACGTTCAGGGGACCGAGCGGTGATTCATGCATCGATGTGACCTTCTGCAGCGCGGGATGGACGGTGGAGCCAGAATGGGAGGTTCATGAGGGGCATACCTCCAGCGATCATCAGGAAATTCGTTTTATGATCCGGTATACCCCGTAGCAACCATTAAGGCGGATCGGCAAAGCCGATCTAGGATGGCGCACCTCGCAGTTCAACCCAGAACTCTTGGAGGAATCACTACGATGGGAGACGCGAACAACGGGATTAAGTGGCGACGAGTTAATCGATGTACTAACCCGTGCATGCGATGTGACGATGCCTAGGAGGACCAAACCTCCCGGAAACCGGCAACCTGCGTACTGGTGGACTGACACAATTGCAGACCTTCGTAGAATCTGCCTTAGAGCAAAGAGAAGGCTGCGACGTGCCAGAACAGACGCTGAAAAGGTCGAGAGACGCAGGGTGTTCCAGACAGCGAGCAGAGCTCTGAACTACGAGATCAAATGTAGTAAGAGAGCCTGCTTCGAGCGGCTGTGCAGGATGGCAAACGACAATCCATGGGGAGATGCATACAGGATGGTGATGGCTAGGACTAATACCACGCCACCTGAGAAATCTCCGGGGATGTTGGCCAAAATAGTCGACGGGTTGTTTCCGAGGCATGAATCATCGAACTGGCCCGCTACACCGTACGAGTCAGTTGACGTGGTACCGCTAGTGACTAACGAGGAGCTTATCGTAGCCGCAAGAAAACTTAAGCTCAATAAAGCGCCAAGCCCGGATGGTATTCCAAACCTGGCCCTTAAACACGCCATTCTTGCCAATCCAGAAATGTTCAGGAGCTGCCTCCAGAGATGCATGGACGAAGGAAACTTCCCAGATCGATGGAAACGGCAGAAATTGGTGCTATTACCGAAGCCTGGGGATCCTTCGGCATACAGACCAATTTGCCTACTCGACACAGCTGGAAAGCTGCTAGAGAGGGTCATTCTGAATAGATTGTCGGCCTATACAGAGTGTGCTGGTGGCTTATCTAGCAACCAGTATGGCTTCCGTAAGGGCCGTTCTACCATCGAAGCAATTCGAGCAGTTACGGATACGGCCAAGATAGCGAGAGGTTTAAACAGAAGAGGTATTAGGTACTGCGCGTTGATTACACTTGATGAAAAAAACGCGTTTAACAATGCTAGCTGGGCAGCAATTGCTGACTCCCTGCACCAATTGAGAGTTCCGGATTACCTGTGCAGGATATTGAAAAGCTATTTTCAGAATAGGGTGTTGTTATACGACACTGATGCTGGTCAAAAGTCGATCGTAGTGTCCGCGGGTGTTCCACAGGGATCGATCCTCGGACCGGTTCTGTGGAATATTATGTACGACGGAGTATTGCGCTTAAGTCTCCCGGCCGGAGTTAAGATAGAAGGCTTCGCGGATGACGTAATGCTAGAAGTAGCAGGTGACACTCTCGACGAAGTCGAACTGAAGGCTTCATACGCGATTGTCAGAGTGGAGGAATGGCTCAACTCGAGGCGGTTGTCCCTTGCACATCACAAGACGGAAGTCGTGGTAGTGCATAACCGTCATGGGCTGCAACAGGCGAGGATAAGAGTAGGGACCTGCACAGTTAACTCCGTGAGGTCTCTCAAGCATCTGGGCGTGATGATCGATGATAAGCTCAATTTTACGAGCCACGTCGATTATTATGCATGTCAGCGGGCTTCATTGGCGATAAAATCTTTATCACGAATGATGTCCAACAGATCGGCGGTGCATAGTCAGGTGCGTAGGCTGATAGCTGGCGTAGCATTGTCTATCATCCGTTATGGCGTGCCGGCATGGGCCGTAGCACTAAAAGCCGAGTACAATGTAAAGAAATTGATCAGAGTACACCGGCTGATGTGCTTACGTGTCGCGAGCGCATATCGCACCATATCATATGAGGCGGTGTGCGTTATAGCTGGAATGATGCCGATCGACACACTCTTTAGAGGAGGATGTGGAGTGCTACAACGAAAGGGACTCGGTGCAAGTGCGACGTGTCAAGAGAGCAGCGTCGTTGCTCAAATGGCAAAAGACATTGGACACCGCAGTCAAAGGTCGTTGGACCCACAGACTGATTCCAGATGTGTCCAACTGGGTTGATAGGAAGCATGGTCAAGTCAACTTCCACCTAACACAGGTGTTGTCTGAACATGGCTGCTTTTAAGAAATTCCTACACAGGTTTGGCTTCGCAGATTCTGCGGAGTGTCCTGAATGTGTAGGTGAGGTAGAATCGGCAGAGCATGTGATGTTCGCATGCCCGCGATTCGAGGTAGAACGCAATACCATGCTGCTTATTAGTGGTATGGATACAACCCCGGACAACCTCGTCGAGAGGATGTGCCGGGAAGAAGCTATATGGAATGCGGTGATCACAGCATCTCAACAGATTATTTCGAAACTGCAGCGGTGGTGGCGTCTTGAACAAAACCAACGAGTGCACCTGTGATGCAGTGCACACTTTGCTCACCCCGACAACCAACATGTCGCGGGTGGGCTGCGGGGACCTCAGTATGTAGATATAGAGGTTATTGCGGTTCATGCGCGGTGGTTGTTGTCGGGGTGCTCGTCTCCAACGTGAGATTATGATACGGACCGTTAGGTTACTATCATAGCTTGCGATCGACGGGTGGTGAGGTAGCCACCCTTGAAGTCGATGTTGTGTGTATTGACGTCAAGTGCGTTAGCCAATGTAAATAAATACTAAGGTATGGAAATCTATATATTGTGTGCGTGCCTTTTGTGTATGGCGAAAAAGCTTTCACTACTACATTCGAACGAGCTCCCATAAGAAGCCGTGCAAATATGTACGTCACCATTTGCTGTTTACATTTTTCATCATCCACTAACACACTTGCATTTGGTCTTCTTCCTCACCTTCTATCTATACTCATTGTGCGTTAGCATAGGCGTGAGCGTTCTCAATAGTCCCCCCCCTGATGTATTGCTTAATTGCGGGCCGGGGGTACGGACTGGCGAAAGGGTTTTGGTTTTAGTAGGTCGGGTAAGAGTTACATGACATACCCATCCCCACACTACCTGAGTACCTCCTCAGGTGTCTGGTTGCAGATTTCCGTTTACCCTTGCTCAAGAAAAAAAAAGAGGTATGGCCATCAGTAGCACCTACTTTGCACGAAAGAACATCCGAAAGTACACCTGGAGACACCCAAATGGTGAAACTTGCAACCAGATAGACCATGTTCTGGTGGATGCGCGCCATTTCTCGGATGTTATCGATGTGCGGACATTCAGAGGTCCGAACATTGACTTTGATCACTACCTCGTTGTCAGTAAAATTCGATCACGGTTGTCAACTGTATCGAACGAAAGATCACAGCGAACGATGTGTTACAATATCCAGCGATTGTCGGCGAAAGGAGTATCGACTGAGTACCGCCAGAAGCTCGACGAACGGATAAGTGCAATCAACGTTAGCGACAACATCAACGATCTATGGGAGTCGATCCATGGAGCGGTGAGCACAACAGCACGAGAAGTGGTAGGCACTGCACAGAGGCGACCCAGGACGGGTTGGTTCGATGTGGAGTGTCAGAGAGTGACAGACGAGAAGAACGTTGCCAGAAGCCGGATGTTGGTGTCGGGTACCCGATCGAATAAAGATCGGTACAATGAAGCAAGAGCAGCCGAAAAACGAACCTACCGCAGGAAGAAGAAAGAATATGAAGAACAAGTGATTAGCGAGGCGCAGGAAAAAATGGAGCAGAACGATATGCGGAGGTTCTATGAGCCTGTCAATGGCGTGTGGAGAAAGACAGCGCCATCTCCCGTCATGTGCAACGACCAACAAGGGAATTTGCTGACAGATAAAACCGAAGTGGCTGCCAGGTGGAAGCAACACTTCGAGACTTTGTTGAATAGTGGAAGTGACGGTGCATCGGAGAGCAGAATAAATATTAGCAACGATGGACAAGCTGTGGAGTCGCCTACACTAGATGAGGTTGAAAAAGCTGTTAAGAGCTGAAAAACAATAAGGCTGCGGGGAAGGACCAGCTCCCGGCTGAACTTCTCAAACATGGTAGTGAGCAGCTTTATGAAGTTCTGCACCATATTATGTCGAAAATATGGGAAGACGAGGAAATGCCTGCTAGCTGGTTGGACGGCCTCATTTGCCCTCTCTTTAAAAAAGGGCACAGACTGGAGTGCGCCAATTACCGAGGAATAACCCTCCTTAATTCGGCGTACAAATTATGTCCCGTATTCTGTTCAACAGATTGAGACCGCTTGAAGAGTCCATCGTCGGCGAATACCAAGCGGGGTTTCGTGAGGGCCGATCAACGACGGATCAAATGTTTACCCTGTGACAAATCCTTGATAAATTCCGGGAGTACAACTTGCAGACACATCATCTGTTTATTGATTTCAAGGCGGCGTACGATTCAGTGAAACGGAATGAATTATGGCAAATTAAGCTTGAACATGGTTTTCCGGCGAAACTGATACGGCTGATTCGTATAACGTTGGAAGGATCGAAATCAAGTGTAAGGGTTGCGGATGAAATATCGACGTCATTTGTTACCTTAGATGGATTAAAGCAGGGTGATGCACTCTCGAATCTACTGTTCAATATAGCGCTCGAGGGAGCGATTAGGAGAGCTGGCGTGCAAAGAAGCGGTACTATTATCACAAGATCGCATATGCTCCTGGGATTTGCGGACGATATCGATATTATCGGGATTGATCGCCGTGCCGTGGAAGAGGCTTTTGTGCCTTTTAAGAAGGAGACAGCGAGAATTGGACTCACGATCAATACCAGCAAAACGAAGTATATAGTCGCTGGCAATCAACGTGGGTTCATTAGTGGTGGTGGTAGCGAAATGGTGCTGGATGGTGAAAAATTTGAAGTGGTAGAAGAATTTGTGTATCTTGGAACATTAGTGACGTGCGATAATGATGTTACCCGCGAAGTGAAAAGACGTATTGCAGCTGCAAATAGGGCTTATTACGGACTTCGTAACCAGCTTAAGTCCCGTAGTCTGCAAACGAAAACAAAACTCGCGCTGTATACTACTCTGATTTTTCCGGTGGCTTTATACGGCCATGAAACATGGACCTTAAAGGAGGCTGATCGGAGAGCTTTCGGAGTGTTTGAGCGTAAGATGCTGCGGACAATACTCGGCGGTAAACAGGAGAACGGTATCTGGCGGCGCCGCATGAATCACGAATTGTACCAGGTGTATAAAGAGCTGGATATTATTAAGCTTATTCAACACGGCAGACAACGGTGGGCTGGTCACGTTGTTCGTATGCCGGAAGAACGTCAAGCGAAGATAATATTTAGTAGAGAACCCGGAAGAGGCCGCAGGCTTCGTGGAAGGCCGTGTACACAATGGCTTTTTGCAGTTGAAGAGGACCTGAGGGCGCTCAATGTTCAGGGCGACTGGAAGCGATTGGCCCAGGATCGAGTCCAGTGGAGAAGGGTACTCCATTCGGCGTAGGTTCATCGAAGAGCTGTAGCCCATCAAGTCTAGTCAAGAATAACATAATTTGCTACCAATGTGAATAAATCTAAGTATAGGCCAAACAAAAAGATCAGTAGGTGTAAGGTTCAAGGAACATATGGGCGAATTAAGCAAGGCGAAAAGGAAAAATGATAAGGGATTTGATAAGGGTTGTGTGCAAGACACGACCGCTCGACGTAAACTACGAAAAACCTTTTGGTGCAATGATAATAACCAATTATTTTCAATAGTCCAATTTGTTTTCAATAATACGCATTTCCAATCAGTCATAACAACAAATCCAAAGTCAGAATATTGCGAACTTTACTTTTCGACGCAATCATATTCAATTCTGCACAGTTTGTCGGAGAGAGACGTTGCAATAAATTTATTCGCAGACGATGGCTGAAAATTTCTTCACTATGGTGGGGTCTTCATTGGTGTCGGTGAAAAGTGAAATTTTTCTCAAGATTCTGAGATGAATTGACGAGTGCGGTTCATAAATTCTGTGCGAAATCATGCGCGCAACAGAATTCATGGTTTTTGGTCGATTGCCAGATCCGCCGAAGATGGGACACGGATGAAAATGATGTGCTGCTGCTTCCACGACCGCCACCACAACCGACCGAAAAAATTTCATCCGCACCACTACACCGCTGAGACAGCCGTTGTCACTGGGACCGCTTCTGGACGCCCTGGTCCGCTCGCCGTGACATCCAGAATGAAAATGACGCGCGCACGCGAAACACGGGGCTTTTTATACACAGGGAAAACGAAGCAGTGGATCAAAAGCCCCGTACCTTACTGCAATCTGATGTCCGTGTTGGGGATTTATGAACGGAATTGAATTTTTCACCCGGTTTGGAAAGAAACAAAATTTTCAATAGTTTAACGTTGATAATCAATAGTATCAATAGAATTGGCAAATTGCTGGAGAGTTTCTGAATCGATTGATAAGCAAATGTCGAAAATCCATCGAAAGATAAAGACGCTATTAGCGTTTGAAATCTATCCTAATTTCGTGACGGTCTCGAATTTGGAAATTTTGGTGTTACACCCTGTATCTGAGTCTTCTCCTTAGACGTAGTTTACGTCAAAATAATTTAAATATAGTGGTGTAGTTAAGCTGACTTGGGGAAGCACCTTGTTATTTTTCCTTTCTTTTGCCTCTTTCTAGCATTATCACCTCGTGACCCCCGAATTGGTAGAGGGAGATTTTTTCATTCTCTTTCGGTTTCAACCCTTGGGGAAATTTGAAAATGTCTGCGGAAATCTACGGATTTTTTAAAAGCGCACTTTAAATTTAAATTGGAGTATCTGTGAGTTGAATCACCAGTGATTAACATTGTACAGGGATATTGTATTGAATCCGAATTTGAAACACTTATTTCCGCAGCTTGATTCATCTCTATACCAGTTGAAATTCAAAAGTTGTATGCCTCCTGTTTAACGATGTGAGGTGTGTTTTTTAATTAGCAAAATAGATAATTTAGAATTGTCAAATATTATCACTTGATTTCAAATTTAGTTCAAGTTGAGTAAACAATACGTAAGTTCTTGGTATATGAGTTTCTTTTGGGAAAGAAAGGCCGTTACACATATTTATTAAAAGTTATGTCCTACTGATCTCCGAAAGGTTAAAAAGGAATAATAACTAATTTTAAAATAAAAAAAATCTAAAAACTTCAAGAGGAAATCCTGACGTAGTTTTCGAAGAAATATCTGGAGAAATCTAGGCATTTTTTTAGGAAATTCTATAAGACATTCCATCTTAAATTCTTTCAAAAACCTCTTCAGGTATTTATCCGAAAGTTCCCTAAGGAATGCTACTAGAAACTCCATCGGAATTCATTTAGCAATTTTCTCGGCATTTCTCTTAGGAATGCTTTTCGAAAACTCGCTCGGGTTCTTCTTCGGAAAATTCATTTGTAAATTCCTCCAGAAACACTTTCGGGAGCTCCTCCAGGAGTCCCAAATAAAAAAAACGCCAGTAATTCCATTGAACATTCTTCCAGGGATACCTTCGGAAAAACCTTTGGAAATTCCAGTAGAAGTTTCTCCGAAAGTTTCTAGGGAAATCCTAGGAAAATTCTAAAAACTCTATTTACTTTATTTTTTTTTTCAATTCTTTATTAAGGTGTTGAAAAAAAATCCATTTAAAATTTCCTAAGGTTTTCTAAAAGAAATATACAGGAGGCAGTTCTATAGAAAGTTCTATTGAAAGATTCGCAAGAATTATTAGAAGTCCTTCTACTTAATATGCAATAATATTGCAAGTACACTAGCGCCGCCTATTTGTATATTTCCTAATTATTTATTCCGTCACATGACAGTACATTCCCACCAGACGAACTTTGTTGAAGACGTCATCTTTACAAATTTCAAATTTGTGCGATAAGAATAAAATTCCATATATCTGAATTACTTGAGTAGTCTAAAATAATGAATTCAAATATACCGCCACCAAGCGACCAAGCTCTAAACTAATCAATGCCTCATGTCAAAGCACACACCTTCCTGCATAACCTTTTTGAAAAGGTGCAGTTCAAAATGGGTAGGATTTTCAGATATAAGTAAAATAAGCATGAAAAATCACTGTTTTTGTACCCTTTTTATGAAAAGCCCTCCCCGCGATGTATCCGCCCATCTATAGTCAATCTTTGGTAACGACCTGAAAGATGATTAAATTATCTTTCGAAACAGCTCCAAAAATCCAAAATTGGCCAAACATTAAAAAAGTTATGGCAATTTCAATTTGGGGTCAATTTGACCCCAGAGCAACGTAAGACCACGTAAGTTTTTTGAAAAAAGTACACTGTAGCGCATATTTTCAAGATTTTTCATGCCAATTTGCACCTAGGAGACAGATCTCGGCGAGTTTTACCAAACTACCAAAAATTAGGAGAATCTAAACTAAAACCTTGAAAACTAAAAAAAATGGCAGCCACTCAAAGTGGCCTGGGGTCATATTGACCCCAAAGCACAGACAAAAGGTTAATTGTTAGGCTTGTTCATTGTTTGGGCTTATATTTTTTTCGATTTAAAAAGAGCCAGAAAATATAGGAAAATATCTAGTTTGAGTTTTCCGGATAAAACTTTAGTGCGGACTTAAATAATTAAATTATGTCGTGTTCGGGTTAAGTACGAGTTTACGAATACAAAAATTCTCAGGTACGGGTCGGGTCGGGTCCGGGTTTGAAGGAAATTTACAAATTGGGTTCGGATTTGCAAAATGTGAAACCCGACTATCTCTAGGGCAGACGCATCCATTTCCATTCAAAGTAGGCATAACCTTTCCTGCCGCTAACCGCAAGTCAGACTTAACTTTATATGAATGTCATATCCAGATAAGTCTGACTTGTGGTTAGCGACAGTTTCCCTTTGCTTTTAACCAGGCAGATGCGTTAATTCATAGAAGGGACTACCTCCTTTCTTTTCTTTATACCGAGCAAACGTGTCCATTTCAAGAAGGCATTGCATTCTCACTTTGTGTTATACTTTGTGTTGTGTTATCAAAGAAAGAATTGCGATCTTTCATTATTTAAATCACAATTCAAAAGAATTTAGCCCGGATTGCATGTAATTAAGGGGCCATCTGACGACCAGCGTGACGACCCTTACAAAATTTTTAGAGTTTTAATACAAAAAGTGTGACGAAGGGGGAGGGACGAGAAATAAAGAAATCGACCGAAATCTAACCTGGCAACAGGTTAAAACGATAGCCGGGCAACGCTCAGGATGGAGATCTTTCAAGTCGGCCCTTTGCACCACCGGAGGTGTACAGGATCCATAAGTAAGTAAGTAAGTAATGACATTTCGCGAAATATCTTACGGAAAAAAGGTGCATTCCGCGAAATGTGTTTCGGAAAGTTGATACATTCCGCGAAATGTCGTACAGCGAAAAAAAAATCCGCGCAATGGTTTTCGGCGAAATAGTATACAACCGGGCACACATCACCTTGAAAATAAGACGCGTTAAACGGAATATCCTAACCTCAGTGAAATCCAAATTCGTGGAGTATCATAACCAGAAATACTTCCAGCCAATTGCTTTGTTGGTGGTGCGCTAACAAAGTCGTTTTTTCCCTCCAAATGCTGCATATCAACTCCGGACCGATAGTCACTAGTTACATGTATATATGATTACCATTTGTTCAATGTCTTGTAATCGCTGCTTACTAAGCGGCTTAGCCCCTTCTCGGAATGCGACAGGGTCCAACAGTTAACAAACCCATGTCGCTTGAAGTTGCTCTTCTCACATCTCAGTATAGAGCGCTGGCCACTAGGAAACAACTATGATGTCAAAAACGAGTCCACTAGAGTGAAGAAATTTGAATATGAACTTTACAAGGTTGGAAATCTGCTGATACGGGGTGATAGATTGTTTATACTGCATAGCCTGAATCAAAAAGCGTTGGAGCCGCTTTCGTGAATCGCCACACTTTGACAAAGACGTTGAGAAACATGTGAAACAGTGTAAAGCTTGTACTCAGATTTCTTCACATGTTACACCAGAGCCACTTTATTGTACGAAAATGTCTAATCATGCATGGACGAATTTTGCTGCAAATTATTTAGGTCCTCCACCATAAGTTCATAATCTCGTGCTGCTAGTAGACTATTAATTCAACCGTTTTACCAAAAGCATTGCAATGAACATTACATAATTTATTCTACCGACCTACTCCACCAGCAGCATCAAATAATTGAATTAATTCGGGTTCGGATCGGGTACGGGTTTACGGATGTGAAAATTACCGGGTTGAAAATTACCGGGAAGATTTTTCATTTCAGGAGTACACGTTTGTCCTTATGCAAAATTCAATTCCTCGTTCGACGACAAGAGTGGTACCTTCATGTTTGATTTTTTTGGCGAGTTCTCAAAGATAAAATGTCGGCATGGTGGTAGAAGGAAACCATATTCTTGTAGAGATTCAAGGCCGTTCGTTCACAAATTACATAACGCTACTATTTTAGTGCGTCGCCCTCGTAACACTTTGAACGTTTGAAAGGACCCCTCCCTACCCCTAAATTGTTATGTAATTTGTGAAGAACCACTAAATAAAAAAAAAGGTCTGATTTATTACTTACTAATATTTACATCTTTCATATGTTTAAAAAATTTATTAACTTGTAAATATATTGAATCACAATCACATACGTGCTAATCCCTAATCATTGCTCCAGGTGGGCGGCCCAATTTGATAGCTGCCCTGATTTTGATTGCAAAGAAAAGTTGTGCACTGCGCATTGAAACCGTTTTTAGAGCACACACATATATTGCACTTCTCCATGTAGATAGAATTAGATTCACAAACCACGTCCAGAACCGGATTTGATTGGGAGTTGCTTCCTCCTGAAAATGTGGCTAGAAATTCAATTACTCTTTACATCGATTTAACACCAAGTTTAGGCAAATAATGGAACTATTATTATGATTTTTACCAATAATTAAAACGATGAGTAGTCCAGTCAATGATTTTAACTTAGTGGAGTTCATACTCACGGTAACACTTGAAAAGTATGTGCGTTCTTAGAGTTACTATCTTGAAATGTGCGTTTCCAATCAAAATAGATGCCATTGTTTCAATAAAAGCGACGAAACTTGTAAACAAATTTATTTTTCTAGTTGATGTAAGGAAACGCGTAGATCATACTTTCGTTTACATATTTAACCTCCCATTGGAATTTCTGTTTACTATCCCTTGAGCTGTTCTATACAACCGCTCAGCTTACTCTCACAGATGAAATACATGTGTTTGGTCCTGCAATCGTTATCATTCCAGGTCCATCTCTGCTCGAATCGGGGTATGTAAACCAACTGCATGCAGTGTTCCGTGTCGTTGGCGTTGTTCGGTTCTCCCGGTGACCAGTTGGCGTACCTCACCAATCGTCCGTTCGGCATCCAGCTAAAGGTACCTTCTTCCGCCAGATCACTTCCACCGAGCCAGAAGAATGATGCCACATCGCTGAACTTGTCCGTACTCTGGACAAACTGTACCACTGCGTCATTCTCATCACGACTAGTGATCGTCACCAATTGCTTGCCGATCGAGCTACAGAACTCGTTCGCCTTAAACCAGTTTGCCTAGTTTGATAAGGGTTTTGCCGATTAGTTGAGATTTGCTTGTTAAGCAAACAGCATAATTAAAACAACTCACTCTGATGCTTGGAATTTCATATTCCTTATCGGTACTACACAAGATATTCTGGACTTGTAAGACAAGCCAAACCACAATAAAAGTGGTTGCTTTCTGCTGTGATGTTTTCGCCATGACTGATTTATAATTTTCTGATCCCAACTGATGTACTCATCCAGTTTTGCTTCAATCATATTTATTATTATATTGTATAGGAAGATTACGAGAAGGAATAAGATAGGGTACTTACTCTCTTTCTTGCCATGCAATGCTTGTGACCTGTAGAATTAGAAGAAGCTCGTTGTCAATTAAATTTCATTGATCTAGTCAAGTGCATTTGAAATTCAAATCAAGGTTCGTTTACATAATACGTAACGCCAAATTAGGCAATTTTAAACTCCCACCCTTTCCCTTTCCCCTTGTTTATTTGTATAAACTATTACTTAAGACCTAACCCACTCCCTAAGTAATTTGTGAACAGCCCCTCATAATTTACAACGAATCAATTTTTGGTATATATTAGTTCACATTATCGTACACAGGATTATCTTTTTACACGATTTTCATTATTTCAGTATTGCACTCATCTAAAATATTTACGGCACAATATTTACCATCTGATTTTTCGTTGAATTATTTAGAATTTTTTGGAACATGTTGCAAAGATTTTGGTAGTACATTGAAAAAAAATCGTGTAAAAACAGAATTCGGTGTATTTCATTTCATTTTCAAAACGAAAAACAAAAAATGGATCACGCTTTTCTTTGCATATTATGGACTCGACGTAGGTATTGGACTTGCCCTGGCTAATAAGTCTAGGTTTAAGCGCCATTGCTCGCTCTATGAAAAGAGAAGAGAAGAATCATATATGGAAAATCCCTCCCCGCATGTGATAATGTCAAATTCAAACTAAAAGTATTTATGTCAAAGATTGAGTGTACTTCCCAACTAACATTTAATGTCAATGTAACTCAACTCGTCTATACGGCTTCAAGCTGAATATGTGTGCTATACATATGATCAAGAACTTCTATTCAATTCTTAAACCAGCAAATCTGGCGAATCTATTCAGCTGTTTTTGACGTACCTGCACACCTACTTTACAGCATGTTATACATTTTTTTTCTCAATCTTTACTAAACCATCAGTAATATAATTCGCTTCAATAGCGCTTATTCAGATTTTTTGAATCTGTTAAATAAGTTTTATACAGCCACTGAATTCAATTTGATTAAATATAATTTGAGAGAAGAGTAAATTTCGGAGTTTCATGGTTTTTTTTTGTGAAAACTGAAATACCAATTTTGTTGCTACCTAGATTCGAACTCCGGATCTCCTGATTCAATGGCTGCTGCTTTGTCATCACCGTCCCTTTCACATATGTAAGTAACAAAGAAAATTATGGATGTGCTTCTTCGCATACCCAATAGGTTGTTTTACTAACGCTATTTTCAGTTTCGTGCTGTATAAACGTTAGAAAGAGTCCTACGTGCTGTCTTTAGCACATAAGCTTGAATATTATACTTTCAGCATTTTCTTAACTATCTGCTAGCATCAATGAGAGTGCTTTGTCAGTTGCTATAAAAGCAGGTGAATACCTTTGAAGCTGCATTACAGAAATCAATAGCTCATACACATCTCCGGCAATAAAAATCGAATGTAAACATTGCGGTTTTCACGTTCCATACTGATAAGGTTTATTAAAACGTTGTGCATTCTTCAAATATACAGAAGTTGCCTAAAAGCTTCGTTAGTTCATTTATAGCGCCATTACGCTACATTGTTAGTGCTATAACAAAAGCGAAACGTTTTCAATGTGAATGCTACTCACCGTAATACGGGAAGTTGCTAACAAGCAACACAATTGCATACATGAGAACGATAAGCTGGTTTGCTAATTCAGACAGAGCTATTTTATTACTAGGGTCGAATACGGCATTAGCAGGGTGTGACAGTTGTTGGCACCCTCAACAATATTTGCGTTTTCCAGCAAACATAAAATATTTATGAACATAATTTTGCTTCAATCACACAATTTCAAGTCTAAGCTTTCATTTGAATAAGTTGTTTGTGTAAAAGTAGCAAGATTTAATGTGTTAATCACCGAAACAAATTTGCACCTGCGAAATCCTTACCATTATTGCATCGCCAAAGAAAGCAGCGCACGAAAAGCAAACTGTTACTTACTTTTTTGGATCGCCTGATTCTCCTCTTTATTGCGTATAACACGACAAATTAAGTACGTAAACTATTGTTACACTTTATCACCACTTTATTATCACCACATAGAGCAAGTTTATGCAATATTTGCTCTTTGTTTCACTAAATAACATCGGGACTGTTCGTTTTTTTTTGACAGCATCACACTTCGGATTAGATCGAGAGAATGTGTTTGTACGCATATCAAATACACGCTAAAAGGATACCACGCACAATTCCATGTGATTTGATTTTAGCAAAAATACGAACAAAATATCCGGCGATGGCTTTTATTAGAATTAGTCATATGGTCTCACCCCTCGCTAGCGCCCAATGACGGAGTGCCAAAATCAGAATAATGTTAAATTTAACCTCGCCATATCAACTGGCATACAAACCTGAAACGACTTGTGCACGGTAAGCCTCTATTAAAATCAGCCCAAACCATTGGATGACACCCAAATTATAAATCATAATCGACTGAGCGTGGCGGAGCAAAATTATTTTTTGAACCACCCTAGTTATTAGTTTGGTGCTGCCGATGCCGTTGTTGACATTCGATCCGCGATCAGTTTTTAATCGCTTTTTTCGGGCAAAAATAGCAGTTTATATAAGGTTTTCGGTTTAAACAAGTGACTGATTTCGAAAAGTGATGTTTAATTTGCATTCCATCAACATTTGGGGCTGCTCATGTGCGGAGAAGTGAGTAAAAACTTGATTTTTTCCGTGCCCTTTGAGAAGAAGTGAAGTGCAGTGGATAACCCACCAAATCGTGAACGGTTATTAAATTGGCACGAAACTGCTGATTTATGATAATATTCGAGCCGAAATACATGAGACTCTTTGGATAAACATGTACATTATCACGGGAAGTGAATAAATATGCTGTGAACAGGTTAGTAATTTCAATATTAGACTTTTGTTCGATGCTGTTCGATGCATCCGAATGTTGGTGGGAGAGGAGTGCGGGAGGTGTGGGGTTGACCCGTGGAAGGTCCGGTGCCATATTGGCTGCCATCGTGGTACTCTTCCAACTATGTCCTTAAGACTTAACCGTCTTACTTAATTTTGAATACTTAGTATTCAAAATTTGCAAATTTGGATTCCATTTTTGCCTTTCTCGTTTACAAAGTATACGTAAAGGCTATAGGATCACTCCAAAACCGACCTTTTGTTAGAAGGCTCGGAGACCCTTATTGTTATATACCAATCGACTCAGCTCGACGAATTGAGGTGATGTCTGTATATGTGTGTGTGTGTGTGTGTGTGTGTGTGTGTGTGTGTGTGTGTGTGTGTGTGTGTGTGTGTGTGTGTGTGTGTTTTTTTTTTTCTTCCTAAGCAATGGAGGGGGAATCTGCTCAACAGACATCCTGGGTTGTCCAGGAAGTGTGGGGTTAGGGGCCACCTCCAATGAGGAAGGCAGGACTGCATCCGTGACCCGCTAAACCGTTTCCATTGCCGCTAAGCCCATCGTCCATTCGGTACAACCAGCAAGTATTGCTTCAAAGGGGGGCCAGTGCATAACTCACCCTCGAGGTTAGCTGCGTGTCCTTGCAGCATCGAACATCGTGACTCGCTTTTTTAGAAGAACACCATGGTATCGTGCCAGCGCATTGCCGGCTTTCCAGGTGGCCTTACTACGCCCTATGTCCTCGGAAGGTGGGCAGGGTCGACTTCGCGCCTGCTTCCCTCTGCACGACTGGTATCAAGAATGATGATGCCGCGTGCACCCCAAATTGACCTTTCTGCGATAGGGCCTATTCGCCAGCACACAGAGGGACTTGCCGACGCGGTGCCTACGCTTGCCCCAGCCTTGACGAGGACCCCTTTCCGTCCTCGGGCTCGGAACCCGCCCGGTTGACCGACGCCGCGAAAGCGACGATACCATGTTGTTTTTCACGCGGCCACTTGTTCGATAAAAGGATCGAGTTCGACCACAGGGCACCGGTATGACCCATGAAGCCGACTCCGAACCCCTGGACCACCTCTTATTTGCGCCTGAACTAGCCATCCCTCGAGTCCACGCGCCACCTTCTGTGTAGCTCCGAGACGATTTGGACGATAGCCGATAAAACGGCGTTCCAGCCAACTTCATCTTTACACATCCTCCGAACTAGGTTGTCCGGGGTAGTGTCCAGACCACATGTGGCAAGCATGTGGTCACGCATTGTGCGAAAACGCGGGCACACGAACAACACGTGTTCCGCCGTTTCCTCTAAACCAACGCACACCGGACACTCGGGCGAGGCCGAGCAAGCCAGCTGCTTTACCTGCACTTTGATTTTGCAGCACGCTTAAACGCCGGGCACATCGAGCCCCCCGACCATCCCACCTTGACGCTCCCTAACTTGACTACCTTGGAGGCGTCCGCTGCAGATAGCCGAACCAATGCTACCTGCGTTCCTGACGACCCTTTTCGTAGCCGACCGGCTGCGGTGGGCATCTCCACTTTACACTGTCGCCGCAGTGCCGTGACGAGCTCTTCGACTTCGGTGATCTCGTCCAGGTCTTTAACCCTTAGATTCACCTCCGTCGTGAGTGCCCTCACCTTGATCGTCTCGCCTAGGACTTCCTCCGCCAACTTCTTATAGGCGGCGCCCTTTTGCGAGACGCCCCGTTCCAGCTCGAGGATCATCTCGCCCATCCGGGTACGTCTTATTCGACGTACATCGTCGCCGAGGTCACCGAGCTTGACATATCTCCTCATCGCCTTCAAGACGTCCGAGTACTTAGCCTCGTCCGTCTTGATGACTAGGGCATCGCCCCTGGAGCGATTGGCGCCTACCCTAGCCTACCCTACGGACCTTCCCAGGTCCTTCCTCCCCCGGTTTAAGAGGTACCTGGCCGGGGTTCAGCTTCCCAGCCCCACTACCCTTGTTCGGGGTAGTAACCCTCCGCGTTTTGGAGCGGCCCCCAGGGAGCTCATCCTCTGGAGACTGTCTCCCCCGTTTTTGTGTCTGCTCCGTTGGAGCAGTCACCCCCGACGTGCCCGCAAATACTTGAGCCTCAGTCTGGGTAGACTTTGGCACCACCATCTTCGCTGGCACGCCCTCGGTCGATTCGATCTTGCCCGAGTCCGCGAATCCTTGTGCCTCAGTCTGGGTAGACCTCGACCCCACGGATTTCACGGGTTTACACTTGGCCGCCCCGACCGCCCTCTACAGCTTGGCGTCCAACATCGACTTTCGAAGTTTCAGCAAGCTCCTCTTGAGGTCCTTACTGATATTATGCTTCGATGAATTATGCTTCGATGATATTTACATCTTTCATATGTTTGAAAAAAATATTTACTTGTGATAGACCAACATTTGAAAAGGGCGTAACAGCCAAAATTTATTCCTTCTGATTCTTCGTCCACATATAGAGCTTTTTATGTAGACGAAGAATCTGAAGGAATAAATTTTGGCTGTTACGCCCTTTTCAAATGTTGGTCTAGATATATTGAATCACAATCACATACGTGCTAAGGTCACTCATCATCCCTAATCATTGCTCCAGGTGGGCGGCCCAATTTGATAGCTGCCCTGAACTTTGTTGCAAAGAAATCGTTTTTAGAGCACACACATATATTGCACTTCTCCATGTAGTTAGAATTAGATTCACAAACCGTCCAGAACCGGATTTGATTGGGAGATGGTTCCTCCTGAAAATGTAGCTTGAAATTCAATTACTCTTTACAACGATTTAATACCATGTTTAAGTAAATAATGGAACTAATATTATGATTTTTACCAATAATAAAAACGAGGAGTAGTCCAGTCAATGATTTTAACTTAGTGAAGTTCATACTTGAAAAGTATGTGCGCTCTTTAAGTTACTATCTTCAAATGTGCGGTTCCAATCAAAATAGATTTCATTAATCCAATAAAGGCGACGAAACTTGTGAACAAATTTATTTTTCTAGTCTACGCGTAGATCATACTTTCGTTTACAAATTTAACCTCCCATTGGAATTTCTGTTTACTATCTCTTGAGCTGTTCTATACAACCGCCCAGCTTACTCTCACAGATGAAATACATGTGTTTGGCCCTGCAATCGTTATCATTCCAGGTCCATCTCTGCTCCAATCGGGGTATGTAAACCAACTGCATGCAGTGTTCCGTGTCATCGTAGTTGTTCGGTTCTCCCGGAGACCAGTTGGCGTACCTCACCAATCGTCCGTTCGGCATCCAGCTAAAGGTACCTTCTTCCGCCAGATCACTTCCACCGAGCCAGAAGATTGATGACACATCACTGAACTTGTCCGTACTCTGGACAAACTGCGCCACTGCGTCATTCTCATCACGACTAGTGATCGTCACCAATTGCTTGCCGATCGAGCTACAGAACTCGTTCGCCTTAAACCAGTTTGCCTAGTTTGATAAGGGTTTTGCCGATTAGTTGAGATTTGCTTGTTAAGCAAACAGCATAATTAGAACAACTCACTTTGATGCTTGGAATTTCATATTCCTTATCGGTACTACACAAGATATTCTGGACTTGTAAGACAAGCCAAACCACAATAAAAGCGGTTGCTTTCTGCTGTGATGTTTTCGCCATGACTGATTCAAAATCAACCTGGGTGCTGCGGATAGAGCTGCTTTTCTCATCTTAAGCGAGTAGCGGGATATTTTGAAATCAATCCCATAAGCAAAATTATTTTGCAGTTTTTTGGCTTTCAAACATTTCCCGCTCTTCGAATTTCTGTTTCCATGCTGCATGAAGGCGCACAAATGCGCGAGACTCTACATGACTTTACGGTGGTTTACATACATTCCTGCTCCAATCAGCTGCTCATTCTCGTGAAATCTCGTGAAGAGTGCGTTTTAGTTGCATTCCTACTAATTTTCCACTCGAAATATAATATAAATATTTTTTTACAAAGAATGCACAACTCAAACTCAATTTTATTTTATTTTTTCCCCAAATAATAACAATGCTTCTCAATATAAGATCTAAAACGAACATAACCACAATCTTCAATGTTTGGCTTCAGCACAATAGAAAATTTTGGCTTCAGTTTGACGATTCTATCCGCACCACCCAGTAATTAACCATCTGCCAACTGATGTACTCATCCCAGTGGCGTAGCCAGAAAATTGGTCTGGGGGGGGGGTTTCTGAACATTTTTTTCTACCAAAAAAAATTTTCTTCTAAAAATTTCGTCTCTTGGGGGGGGCTATGCCCGAACCCAACCCCCCCCAACCCACCCCCCCGGACAACTCCACTGACTCATCCAGTTTTGCTTTAATTATATTTATTAAATATCAGTAGTGCGCATCATGCACGCATAGATGCACTATCATGCGCACTAATCTAAATGAGATGCGACGTCTGATAACTGCAGATATTTTAATTTTATTGAAAACAAATTTCCGATTTTCTACCATACACGGAATATATCAAGACAAAATTTTCAAAACGACTTATCTGCTTTTGTAAACAAAGATTCAAACGACGATTTGACGAATCTGATAGCTCTCCCACGCAAACCAATACCACCAATAGGTAGGTGAAGGTTTCCGCTACCTGTTGATGGTGTTGGTTTGCGTTGGTTGGTTGGAGAGCTATCAGATTCGTCAAACCGACGTTTGAATCTTTGTTTACAAAAGCAGATAAGTCGTTTTGAAAATTTTGTCTTGATATTGTATTAGGAAGATTACGAGAAGGAATAAGATAGGGTATTGTCAGATTTTCTGGATATGATACACTGCGCAGCGTTTGTAATGTTTCCAAATGGGCACTTGCACAAAACTTCACGCGGCGAATGGCTGTCGAAAAGTACGGCCGCGCCAAACGATACACCGCAATGCTATTAACCCAGAATCAAGTAAACGGGGTGCAGAAAGCGCGGCGGTACCTTTCATGAAGGGTTCGCCGCGTGCAATTTTGAGAAAATCAGGCAATACTTACTCTCTTTCTTGCCATGCAATGCTTCTAACCTGTAGAATTAGAAGAAGCTCATTGTCAATTGAATTTCATTGATCCAGTAAAGTACATTTTTTTCATTTTTATTTAAAATTCAAATCAAGGTTCGTTTATATATTACGTAACGCTAAATTAGGCAATTTTGAACTCCCACCTTTTCCCTCGTAACACATTATGTAAGGATATTTGTTTTATTTGTATAAACTATTACTCTTGACCTAACCCACTTCCTACGTAGTTTGAGAATAGCCCCTCATAATGTACAACGAATCAATTTTTGGCATTCACGCAATATAATCGAAACGTAAATTCCTCAAGTTAAAGGTACTCTACAACACGCATGACTGGATTAGGAATCAATGGATGGAATTAATCAAGAACCTGTGGAAATATGACAGCAGACCTGGACCTATTTCAGCAACAAACCGATGTTGACCATCAAGCCAGTTCCCTGGGGCCTAGCGATACTGGAGTCTTTGGTATTCAAATTAACCGTATGATGAAAGGGGAGGAATTACCACTGGAGATGTTTTGGATACCGCAATAAGTAAGCTAAAACACAGTTTAAGTTTAATTTATCTCGACATTAAGGTAAGTACGACGAAGTCATTTATATACCTAATACCTAATTGGGATAAGGGAGAAAGGGATCATCATTATGTATGGGGACAACAAAATCCTAAGTAGCAGTATATAATTGGGCTTTATTTTATGATATTATTTACCAGAATACTTCCACCGTACCAACCTCATTTGTTATAAATTAGGTAAACAACTTTCCTCTATTGTTTTTTAGAGGAAACATTGTTATTAGCATTATTATTCTTATGCATGTGCGCCTTTTTTGCTGTACCATAATTTATTTGAATATACATTCATACTAAATCAGTTACATACAACATTATACACGAATTAGATTCGCATAATTATATATGAATTCGAATAATCAGCCAATATACTTTATATAAGTTATACTTTATATAAGTTTCACATTTATATACATTTGTATAATCATAATTTAAAATTTATTAATGTTTTTTTTTCAATAGCACTTTTTTGCAAATGATAGAGTAACCGTACTCTTAGTGGAGGTGGCACCAATGGTGAAGGTAGTGTGATTTTAACCTTCCGGGACTCGCTTAGTCACTCCTGAAGCCTCGCCACCGTTGTGTAATAGAAGCATGTTTTTTTCGCTAGTGTTGTACTTTTTACGAATCCGTGCGAATCCATAAGGGTTCATGAGATTTTTCATAATTATATACTTGACGATGGTTGTAGTTTATGCGTCGTGTTATGCTATTATATACAACTTACTCTCGAGTTTCGGTTGAGAACTAATGATTTGAAAATAATGATTTTCCATAATAAAATATATGTATAATGAATTTAATTAAATGCGGGCTGGATTTAAAATATATTATATATATTTTGAATCCGGAAGTTTGATTATGATACCATTATCCATTTGATAAAGGGTAGCATAAACAGGCGGGGCTTACTGTTAGTGATAGTGGCCTCGGAGTGGACATGAAATACCAGGCACTCTGAAATGGGTCACTGGAGCTGCAGTAGAGCTAGCACTTTCTAACTCCCGGATTAAATCTGACTGTTTTAACAGACAGCTTTCTTCCATAACATCACTGCCAGTGCCAGACAGTGGGGGTTAGTTTGTACACACACACACGCAAAATAATCGAAACGTTTGATCCAAGACTTCTTACACATGGATGTAAATGTAAGTCTACCATATGATTTCAAAAGTATTTCTCTACATTTCAAACATTTTCACTATTCAAATTCTATATGAATATGTATGAACGCATCCAAAATATTACTTAATTTCATCGCAATGTAGTGTGCTTATCATCAACCAAAGAGTGTTTATTAATTCTTTTCTAATGACATTCTTTCATTTCATAAACTAAATTATTCGTGGTAAAATATTGTGGAATTCTTCTAACGCGTTTGTTCAATGAACCTTAAGATTATTGGACTATAAAAGCTATCATGCGTTCATTTTCTTTCGATTATTCTTAACTTTAATCCATGAATACAATTTCAAACATTCAGGCCAAATACGGAAAAATGCAATCAGGCTTGATGACCAACTTGGGTTTTATTTGGATGGAGAATATAATTATGTGAATGCACTGATTTTGTTATTAAAGAATTGCACTTCTCTCACGTGAGTCGCTCATGTATTTCAAAGCATTTTCTTTAGTTTAAGTAGTACATAACTTCCCTTGTTTGGCCTATCTTCTGCTTATGAGCAAACCATGCTCAACAATGGATTCGCATTTATTAAATAAATTTGTCTTTATTTCAAACCAAGTTTTAAACAATGTTAACAGTTTGAAATCAGATCAATTCTGCTTAGTGTCCTCCACAAATTTTAGCACAAATTACTCAATACTTTACATGATTAACCATATTAGCTCTGCCGTTGTGTTATCGCTTTTTTATTTCTAGAAGGTAAAATAAAAATAAAACATAAGTGCATGAAAAAAATACGTACCAAAACCATGAATATCATAAAAATTATTTGACGTTTTGTTTTTTGTTTTTATGCTAGCTGGTGAGTGCCAATGTTATTTAATTAATCAAGGCCTACAGTAATCAAAATATGTAAATATTTTCTACCTCTTGAATGTCGAAAAGGCACTCACTCGGCAGCCATTACCGAGCGCAAAATACTGGATAGTCTTGGAGAACTTGAAAATTTACCTTTGAATAGTAAGCCGAATAAATTATATGACGCCAAGAATGACTACCAAAATTGAACTAAAAAATCCAGCCCGTAGCATGCCAGAGATTTTTTTTTTCCTATGTACTGATGAATATATAATGGCTCGTATACTAGAAATCGAGGACTGATGTATGAGTGAGTCACTGATAGAAATGCAATGACGCAAATTTACGGTTTTATAGTAGCACCAAAATAACATAGCCCGTCGGAGTCCTCGAAAAGCAAGCAGACATTTTTTGTTATCATTGTTATTATTTATCAAAAAAGGCATTAATGTTAGGATTTCTTATTCATTGATAGGCGTGTGTGCTATGTACATACAGTATCCCCCCGTTTGTCCGGACCTCGCTAATCCGACGACTCGTTAGTCCGGATCTCGCTGATTCGGAATTTTCCGGATTAAAAAGTATCAACACTTGTTTGAACACATTATACTGTCAGTTTTCAGATTTTGCTGTGATTTTGTTTTGGTTTTTTTGTATGGATTTGACGGAGAGGAACCTCGATAGTCCGGCCATACATTTATCGGACCAGCGGGGGTATATTGTATTAGATAGTGTTTATATAGGTGTGGAGTTGCATAGATCGTATCACATACCAAAGTGAATCCAGACCTATGTAACTGTTTTCCCTACCCATCCCTACTCGCAAAAATCCTTCCTGTGACAATCGTGGAGATGCAGAGGTATACACGGTCTCTAGAAACAACGATTGTCACACACACTAATATTCCTTCCCATCCCCGATAGACCGTGAGGACGTGGCCGGCGCCGTTATTGATCATTTAATTTCTAGAGCCCTCGAATTGTGCACATTGAGGTTGGAAAGCAAATCCCATGCCCCACCCACTGGTTCCTTGTGCAATTTCGATTGCTCTGATCAATCACGGAGTAGCAACTACGAAGTGTACGGTCATCATGCTCATGCTCATGCTCATGCTCATTTCAAACATTTTCACTATTCAAATTCAAGTGAAACTCGGAAACTCAGTTCTCAGTCACTCTTCGATTTCAAGTTTATTCATAATTTAATTTAAATTGAAATACACTTGAATTTGCCCTGCTGGTTAGCAACAGTGACTTCGAAGGGTAAAACACTTTCGTTTCGATTGTTTTGCTGGCAAGGTAAAATGTGACCAATCGAAAGTGCTTCACACGTTTTTATAGTGCTTTACACAGTGTAAGAAGCAAATCCAGAAAAAAAACAGGTTCTAGAAAGTAAGTATAATTAATATTATAAGATACATATAATCCTTAACTACGAGTTAATATAAATTTTTGCCTAAAGATGATGTTATTAATTAATTCATTTGCAGGAACCAAATAGTGAAGTATTGCCAGTATTGAATCAACAAACGGTCATGACCAAACTTTATAGTAAATATTTGAAAAATTTTAAATTGGCTGTCAATCTAAATTATTTTGTTAAGAAAATTATTTTGAGCTTTTTAGTGGAATGTCTTCACTTGTCATAAGACGAGTTTGCACAATCCCATTGAATTCTATCACTTAATTGTATCTTGACAGATACGTATTTCGACCTCAACAGTAAGGCCGTCTTCAGTGTCATTCGTACTTGACTCGACTAAATCATTTATTTTTAATCTTTTACAGTTCCCGCCGGTCATTATGCGATCCAACACATGATGTTCGAAAGCAACAGGAAGTAGAAACTGAGCATTCAAAAATTGAATAAAAATGTATCAATAGCTTGATATAGTGATATTTTTAATGAGATATAGTATTGTATATTAGATAAAAAGGTTAAATTAATAAGCTTTATAAACAAATTTAAAAAACATAACAACGCTTTTGATATTTCTCGTGAATCACAATTCTTACTATATTTGAAATAGTGAAAACATTAAAATCGAAGACCACGAACATTCGCTTTCAAAGCTTTTCCCATTGAAAATGACAAATAATACATTTGCATTTCAATAGAATACCATTCGAAATGCAAAGCATTTTTTTCAAGAAACAACACTTGTGTCAAAAGTGTTTTGTTGTTTAAACTAATATGTGGTATGACGAGTTACTGAAAGTGTTTTGCACTCAAGTTCCACATGTTTGAACAGTAGGGCAAATCAAAGTGCAAAACACTTCATAGTAGCGTGTATATTTTTTGAGTGTATGTTAGTTCACATTATCGCACACAAAATTCTCTTCTCACACGATTTACATTTTCCCAGGATTGCGATGATCTAAAATATCTAAACCATCTGATTTTTTTTAATTATTTAGGATTTTTTGGGAACATTCTTCTTCTTCTTCTTCTTCTTATTGGCATTACATTCCCACACTGGGACAGAGCCGCCTCGCAGCTTAGTGTTCATCAAGCACTTCCACAGTTATTAACTGCGAGGTTTCTAAGCCACCATTTTTGCATTCGTATATCATGAGGCTAACACGATGATACTTTTATGCCCAGGGAAGTCGAGACAATTTCCAATCCGAAAATTGCCTGGACCGGCACCGGGAATCGAACCCAGCCATCCTCAGCATGGTCTTGCTTTGTAGCCGCGCGTCTTACCGCACGGCTAAGGAGGGCCCCATTTTTGGGAACATGTTGCATAGATTTTGGTGGTAAATTGAAAAAAATTGTTTGAAAACAGAATGCTGTGTATTTCATTTCATTTTCAAAACGAAAAATCAATCAAGCTTTTCTCGAGGTTTATTAATCGAGAGCATCACACTCTATGCCCCCAACAACGGGCTGGGCGGATTTGTGTAGAGTGCGAATCAATCACACTCTGATGTGCCAAAGGCTTGCTTGGCTAAAGCATTTGATGAGTTTGATTGCTCTACGCATGCGGTCGCGTGTACTCAGACGACTAATGACGGTGGAAGACCGAAACTTGATTGCAATTAATTGCATATTATTCGGCAAATCGGCCGTACGAAAACCATTTTTTTTTGTTGAATGTTGTCGGATTTTCTGGTTATGATACACTGCGCGGCGTTTGTAATGTTCCCAAATGGGTACTTGCACAAAACTTCACGCGGCGAATGACTAAGGTATGGTATGGCCGCGTAAGGTATGGATTCACCGCGATGCTATTCACCCATAAGAATCAAGTAAAAGGGATGCAGAAAGCGCGGCGGTACCTTTCCTGAAGGGTACGCCGCGTGCAATTTTGAGAAAATCAGGCAATATCTTGGCTGTGCATATGCACAACACATGTTTCGAAATGGACAAATTGATATGAAATTTGCGAAAAAGAATCCACGTGTCTTGAATGGACTCGAACCCTCAACCTACTACCCTCTAGATAGGCGTGATAACCCCTACACAACAAGATCACTTCAAGGTCACGTTAGCGGACCTTTGGATTCGAGTGGATTCGAGGAACCCTGGGGTTATAGCCGGAATATTCAACGTGATTTCGTGAAATTTGCAGATGGAAAAAGGTCAGAGATTTTTGTTGTACATATTATTGGCATTAAGTATCAAAAATCTAGCGCAGGAATCCAAACCAAAGAGTGGTGACGTCACTTTCAAGTGAGATAGGCCTCTGTATTGAAAATTGGAACCAATAAAACAAGACTTGAAAACCTAGGCCGCCACCAATTAGAAGGTTAACGAATTATGCGGTTTGATTTGAAATTGGTATAATTAGAAATAAAGTCTCATTGAGCCTTATCCTTTTGATAGTTTCTATTATTATTATTTTTTTTTTCTAAGTAAGTCGGTTCAGTTTGGTATTGTTTGAAGCCTATACTTTGTAACTCACTAAGAGTGATTGGGTGTTTGAGGCAGAGCCTAAAATATTCATCTTCATGAAGCAACTTCGGTCCGAATTTTGACAAACATCGCATGAATATTCAAAACATAGAATGACATGATCAGACGACTACTCCACCAATTCATTCAATCGACTGTCACTGAGTGTGTTTGCTATGTGCAGAAAAACATAATTAGCATTGTTTATGTTGATGTTTATTGTTGAAAGTGCCTCGCGGATGACAATCAGATTCAGTTCTATGTGACAAATTACTTTACTCATTTGAAACGTGTTTAGATTTCAGATAATTTATCAATTTGTGAAATGTGCATAAATATTCAATGACTAATATTCAACTGAATATTGACAGTCCAGAGCCGACTATGAATGTGTCTGGAAGTGAGCTGACAAGTGAAGAAAGGTGGACTTCACCAAAAAATTTCGATTTTTTTACATTCTGGTTTGAGGATATTCAACCCGCCCTAGAAAAAGAGCCTCTTCCGGGCCATTAACAGCCTCAGCAGTCACACGATTGGTACTTGACTCGCCTTGATCCTTCCTTCATCGCGTATCGATTTTATCGAGCGATGTTTTTTACGTTGTTTGTAATGGGCTGTTTTATAGGCGACTTATCGGGCCTGCATTAACGTCGTGTCTCGTCGGTCGGTGTCACCCCCCACACTACGACCACAGATAAACAGACGTAACACTAGAGAGATTATGTTCAATTTTCAAGCTGTTACGTTCGTTTGTCTGTGCTCTAACTATAAGCCCCACGACTTACAGTTTGCCAGGGGGTTAATCATTAAGCCGTTGAACATGGGCCCCTTCTGCCAAAACCATTTTTACTAGTATTATATCGCTGAGTAGAACAAGGGAAGAGTTTAACAACTACCGAGCAGCCATAAAGCAAAGTATATGTTATTATTGAACGCTATTGAGTTTCGTTCAAATCAATGACTGATTAAGTTAGTTCTGGATTAATTAATATCAAGGTCTCTGGAAATTACAAGTATACATGCTGCCAGCGTTACAATAGTATCTAACCAACCATGTTACCACATGTTACAATAGCTATTCAATCCGACGAGCGCCTGATAGATAGTCAACCTGACGTGCAGTGCGGAATCATTCGTTTTGTTGTCACTCAACCCACTCAACCCATGGAATCCGCCTTTTGGTAGGCAATTAATTTGTCATTTACACTTTCAATCGCCGTGGGTGGTTGAGTAGTTTTATCTCGTTTTAAATACTGGAGTCTGAAAATATTTCCTTTTAATTAAGGAAGGGTCAAAATCTCACTGTAGGTGGATTAATCTGGGTTTTTTATATTTCCATCTATGATGCACGAGAAAAGCACCGGAAAAAAAAGATTAATCTGAGTTCACTAAGTCAAATAAAACAAACGAATACTGATAAGCATTTAACGAATCGCTTCGATTGCTAAAACCTCTTCAGAACCCGTATCAGCGCACAAAACTTTCATTCTGCGGAATGCAATCGAAGGGGATTTCCGTTTTGGTTGTCTTTCTCTCATTTCACTCTTTAAGTGCAATTAAAAAATCGAATGCGCGATACTTTATTCCCAGCATCCACGTAAGTACCAATCGAACCAGTTTTGCACCACGGATATCTGATAAAACCTTTCTCGACAGTCCAACTGGTTCAAGGCCAATGAGTTCTGTAATTCGTTACAAATGCGCCTGGTGGTAATCAAGTCACAAGCGGATAACGATGCCGTGGCTCAGTACGTTCAAACAACAGACAAATTCTCCGAGGTGAGCTGCGGCTTCTGGATCGGAGGAAGCGATCTAGCCGAAGAAGGTGTGTTCATATGGGTAGCCACCGGTGAAAGAGTTACCTACGCAAACTGGAAAAAGGATGAGCCGAACAACGCTGGACAGAATGAAGACTGCATACAGCTGGCGTATATTCCATCTGCCAACTATAACTGGAGCTGGAACGACAACCCGTGTGCGGAGACGTCGCTGTATTTCATATGTGAAAGCGTGGAATGTGATTGTGTTCAACAGTTTTGATATGCAATGCCGAATAATGCGAATAACACTGCAATGAAACTTTCGATAAATTGAAACTAGTTTTGACTGGAGTTCTGCTCCATCCCAAAAAGATCTAGATCCAACGAATGCCAACCATTTGTTGGGAAGAAAGAGTTTTCTGTGTGGTGATCCTAATATAAGGGATCGGGGTTCTGCCAATCCGCACGAAGCGCCAATGAAAAATCTCCCAATTTTACCCACAAAACACAGTGTAACGCTTCTAATTACTAACGAACCGTATTGAACATTTCTGGACTCAGTAATCAAGGATATTCTTTATCAAATAAGCATATAAAAGGATATGAATAATACTTTGTGTTCTTTTTGGAATCAAAGTATCACTCCAAGCAACAAAAAGTTCCCTTAAAAGTTCGTTTTCGCCTATAGGCTATAGACTATAGTCAGCTTGGCTGAAGTGGGTAGTGGATAGGGTAAGACGGTATAATATGCCCCTCTAAGGCAATACCTCGGCTCACAACAGCGTCTGTTCTCCATGTTAGGAGCGGCAGATCATCGTCCGAGTGCCAGCGAGGGGCTCTAAGTGAAACTGTGCACCATGGTCCACCGGAAATAAGGAGGAATGGTCCTCCGGAAATTTAGGGGGTTTGGTGTCAGGCTCTGCAAGCCAGCAAAAAAAGCTCACGCAACGAACAATCAACAAGAGAGTATGGACCGTAACGATCGGCGAAGACCACTAAGACGAGAAGGGACTAGCGATGGTAAACTCGGTTCGTAGAACTGCAAATCTCTCAACCTCATCGGGAGCACACGCATACTCGTCGATGTGCTCAAGGACCGTGGATTCGGCATCGTAGCGCTGCAGGAGGTTTGTTGGAAGGGATCAATGGTGCGAACGTTTAGAGGTAATCATACCATCTACCAGAGCTGCGACAACAATACGAGCTGGGAGCAGCTTTCATAGTGATGGGCGATATGCAAAGGCGCGTGATCGGGTGGTGGCCGATCAACGAGAGAATGTGCAGGTTGAGGATCAAAGGCCGGTTCTTCAACTTCAGCATAATCAACGTCCATAGCCCACACTCCGGAAGCACTGATGATGATAAGGACGCATTCTACGACAGCTGCCCAAGCCACGACGTCAAAATCATCATAGGAGATTTGAACGCTCAGGTTGGCCAAGAGGAGGAGTTTAGACCGACTATTGGAAAGTTCAGCGCTCACCGGCTGACGAACGAAAACGGCCTACGGCTAATTGATTTCGCCGCCTCCAAGAATATGGCCATTCGCAGCACCTACTTTCAACACAGCCTTAAGTATCGGTACACCTAGAGATCACCACTGCAGACAGAATCACAAATCGACCACGTTCTGATTGATGGACGGCACTTCTCCGACATTATCGACGTCAGGACATATCGTGACGCTAACAACGACTCTGACCACTATCTGGTGACGGTTAAACTGCATCGTGTTAAAACTATCCGTCATCAACAATGTTCGGTACCAACGACCACCGCGATACGACCTAGAGCGACTAAAGCAACCTGATGTCGCCACTGCATACGCGCAGCATCTCGAGGCAGCGTTGCCGGAAGAGGGTGCGCTCGATGGGGCCCCTTTTGAGGACTGCTGGAATACAGTCAAAGCATCCATTAACGACGCAGCGGAGAACAACGTCGGGTATGTGAGACGAAGTCGACGTAACGATTGGATCTGTTTTCTGGAAGAGAAGAACGCAGCGCGGGCGGTCGCGCTGCAGCAAGCTACCCGGCAGAACGTGAAGCGTTATAGACGGAAGCGGAGACAGCAGACCCACCTTTTTCAAGAGAAGAAACGCCGCCTGGAAGAAGCGGAGTGCGAGGAGATGGAACAGCTGTGCCGTTCTCAAGAATCACGCAAGATCTATCTGAAGCTCAACGCATCCCGCAAAGGCTTCGTGCCTTGAGCCGAAATGTGCTGGGATAAGGATGGGAGCATCTTGACGGACGAACATGTGGTGATCGAATGGTGGAAGCATCACTACGAGGAACATTTGAATGGCGCCGATAGTACAGACAGTGAATGTCAAGGCAGCGGAGGAGATGACTACGTCAGTTCAGCGGACGATGGAAGCCAACCAAACCCCACCTTGAGGGAAGCTAAGGATGCCATCCAACTGCTAAAGACCAATAAAGCAGCTGGTAAGGATCGAATCAGAATCAGCCAAATCTGGGAAACTGAACAGCTACCGGAGGAGTGGAAGGAAGGGGTTATATGCCCCATCTACAAGAAAGGCGACAATGCGAAAGGCAATCGCCCCATCGAGCGATCACCATCCTTAATGCCGCCTACAAAGTGATATCCCAGATCATCTTCCGTCGTCTGTCACCATTAGTGAATGAGTTCGTGGGAAGTTATCAAGCCGACTTCGTTGACGGCCGCTCGACAACGGACCAGATATTTACTGTACGGCAAATTCTTCAAAAATGCTGTGAATACCAGGTCCCAACGCACTATCTGTTCATTGTTTTCAAGGCGGCATACGACCGTATACGGTATACTTTTGAGTTTAATTTTATTTTAATTCACGAATCGGACCGTATTAAGGGGCCCTCGTTAGCCGTGCGGTAAGATGCGCGGCTACAAAGCAAGACCTTGCTCAGGGTGGCTGGGTTCAATTCCCGGTGCCAGTCTAGACAATTTTCGGATTGAAATTGTCTCGACTTCCTGGGCATAAAGAATCATCGTGTTAACCTCATTAGATACAAATGCAGAAAAGGTAACTTGGCTTAGAAACCTTGCAGTTAATAACTGTGGAAGTGCCTAATGAACACTAAGCTGCGGGGCGGAAAGAATGATCCTCCGCTTGAGTGCAGGATCACGGTTTTTCTTCGGCAGGGTGGGATGGGGTCCGCCACACTTGTTGCAGCGCGGCTTCATGCGGCAATGCCTGGTGCCGTGCCCGAAAATGTAGCAGTTGGTGCACTGCGTGACGTGTCGCGGTGTCCGATGTCGCTCCCAGTCAACGACGGTGTAATTTACAACTCCGACCAGCTTCAGGTCTTCCCAGGTAGTGGAGACGTGCTCCAGATGGACCAGGTAAGCTAGTTGCGATATCCCCTTGTCTTGTAGTGACGAGCGATCATGTGCACGGCCACTGGTTTCAGGCCGCAACTTTTGAGTTCTGCTTGGAGCTCCATCGCCTTGTCCTGTCGTGGAGTCCTCGCACAAAAACTTTGAGCGGCATCGCGCCAGATTGTTTATGAGAGTAGTATTCATACTTATGAACCTCCAGGAACTCCACGACGGATTCATGATGGTCCTTGTTTATCGGCATCACTTTCACGGTCTCGCTGCAGTGCCCAAAAGTGCATTTCAGCCCCTTAGCGATCATCTGGCAAATTTTTGGGAGCAAATCCGGCGGATCGCCAAAACCAGCCGGGCACTTCTCCGTTCGCTGTGGTTGCACCTGTGACAGATTGCTGCTTCTTGCACTTATTTTCAGGCGGATTGCAGGTGTCGTCGCTTGGTAACGACGAGTAGACGTTGGTGGACAAAAGACGTTTGTAGGGGTTTCCCTCACCTCTAATTGTTGCGCGGTTTGATAACTTGCTAGCGACCGGACAGGTCACCGAATCTCCCATACGAGGCCGGGAGAGAAAAAAACGCCACCTCAAAAAACGGGAGCGCACGAACAGCCGATAATGATGCTCTAAGGGTAGATGGACACATAGGTTGATACCGGAGATAGGTACGTGGGTCAAGAGGCGCCATGGGGAAATCACTTTCCACCTGACCCAGGTCCTTACAGGCCATGGCTGCTTCAGACAATATCTACAGACAACCTAGTCCGGAGGATGTGTAAAGATGAAATTGGCTGGACAGCCGTTTTATCCGCTATCGTCCAAATCGTTTCGGAGCTACACAGAAGGTGGCGCGTGGACTCGAGGAATAGCTGGTTCAGGCGCAAATAAGAGGTGGTCCAAGGGTTCGGAGTCGGCTTCATGAGTCATACCGGTGCCCTGTGGTCGAACTCGATCCTTTTATCGAACAAGTGGTCGCGCGAAGAACAACATGGTATCGTCGCTTTCGCGGCGTCGGTCAACCGGGCATGTTCCGAACCCGAGGACGGGAAAGGGTCCTCGTCAAGGCTGGATCAGGCTAGGCACCGCGTCGGCAAGTCCCTCTGTGTGTTGGCGAATAGGCCCTATCACAGAGAGGTCAATTTGGGGTGCACGCGGCATCATCATTATTGATACCAGTCGTGCAGAGGGAAGCAGGCGCGAAATCGACCCTTCCCACCTTCCAAGGATATAGGGCGTGTTAAGACCACCTGCAAAGCCGGCAATGCGCTGGCACGATACCATGGTGTTCTTCTAAAAAAGCGAGTCACGATGTTCGATGCTGCAAGGACACGCAGCTAACGCGAGTCACGATGTTCGATGCTGCAAGGACACGCAGCTAACCTCGAGGGTGCGTCGTGCACTGGCCGCCCTTTGAAGCATTACTTTCTATGGGCTTGGCGGCTATGGGCTTGGCGGACTATGGGCTTGGCGGCAATGGAAACGGTTTAGCGGGTCGGGTATGTAGTCCTGCCTCCCTCGTTGCCTGTTGGAGGTGGTCCCTAACCCCGCACTTCCTGGACAACCCAGGATGTCTGTTGAGTAGATTCCCCCTCCATTGCTAAGGAAGAAAAAAAAAACACACACACACACACCGTTCCGATGACAATCGACCGCCAGCTAAGGGTTTTGTACTTAGCTGGTAGTGCAGCCTGGGTACTGTTGTCCTTCTGACATCAGCTAGAGTGAGTGGGTGCGACCAAGGGGACCATCGTCCCTAACCCCTAATCCCAAGGCGTTAAGCGACCCGTGCCGAGGGGATGCATGCCCAGGGGGTGAAATAATGAGCTAGGCCTTTAACGGAGCCTGTGGGGTACCTGGGCACCCTCCACAGTAATTGTCCCTTACCGCGTCATGCTGGGCTCTGGCGTGGTGAACCTTTTTTTCCCGCCGGAAAAACAAGTCAATTCTTCAATCAGTGGTAGTAGTGTAGGCGACAACCCCTTCGCAAGAGGCCCAAGGATTCACGGACTCGGGCAAGGTCGAATCGACCGAGGGCGTGCCAGCCAAGACGGTGGTGCCAAAGTCTACCCAGACTGAGGCTCAAGTATTCGCGGGCACGTCGGGAGTGACTGCTCCAACGGAGCAGACACAAAAACGGGGGAGACAGTCTCCAGGGGATGAGCTCCCTGGGGGCCGCTCCAAAACGCGGAGGGTTACTACCCCGAACAAGGGTAGTGGGGCTGGGAAGCTGAACCCCGGCCAGGTACCTCCCAAACCGGGGGAGGAAGGACCTGGAAAGGTCCGTCCACCCAGGAAAGAGGGTGGTAAGGGGTTACGGCAGGCTGAGAACTTTCAGCCGCCCCAGACCAGGGAAATAGAGGGGGATGACGCCTCCTGGACCCTGGTCAAGAACAAGAGGAAACCGAAGACGTCAAGGGCCGAAAAGAAGGCCCAGGCGAATGAGGGTAGCAAGAAGTCTAGGGTAGGCGCCAATCGCTCCAGGGGCGATGCCCTAGTCATCAAGACGGTCGTGGCTAAGTACTCGGACGTCTTGAAGGCGATGAGGAGTGACGTCAAGCTCGGTGAACTCGGCTCCGACGTACGTCGAATAAGACGTACCCGGATGGGCGAGATGATCCTCGAGCTGAAGCGGGGCGTCTCGCAAAAGGGCGTCGCCTACAAGAAGTTGGCGGAGAAAGTCCTAGGCGAGACGGTCAAGGTGAGGGCACTCACGACGGAGGTGAATCTAAGGGTTAAAGACCTGGACGAGATCACCGAAGTCGAAGAGCTCGTCACGGCACTGCGGCGACAGTGTGAAGTGGAGACGCCCACCGCAGCCGTTCGGCTACGGAAAGGTCCGGCAGGGACACAGGTAGCATTGGTTCGACTATCTGCTGCGGATGCCTCCAAGGTAGTCAAGTTAGGGAGCGTCAAGGTGGGATAGTCGGTGTGCCCTGTGGGCATATACGAGCAACCCGAAGTTTGCTTCAAATGCCTGGAACCGGGGCACAAGCAATGGGACTGCAAAGGCCCTGACAGAAGCAAGCTCTGTCGACGCTGCAGATTGGAGGGACATAAGGCACAATGCTGCACGCACCCTCCCAATTGTTTGATTTGTTCCAGCAAAGCTGTGAACAGCAAGCACTCCATGGGGGGTTCAAAGTGCCCGGCGTTGAGGCGTGCTGCAAATTCACAGTGCAGGTAACGCAGCTGGCTTGCTCGACCTCGCCCGAGTGTTTGGTGTGCCCGGATTAGGGGAAACGGCGGAACACGTGTTGTTCGCGTGCCCACGTTTTCGCGCAATGCGTGACCATATGCTTGCCACATGTGGTCTGGACATTACCCCGGACAACCTAGTTCGGAGGATGTGTAAAGATGAAGTTGGCTGGAACGCCGTTTTATCGGCTATCGTCCAAATCGTCTCGGAGCTACACAGAAGGTGGCGCGTGGACTCAAGGATGGCTAGTTCAGGCGCAAACAAGAGATGGTCCAAGGGATCGGAGTCGGCTTCATGGGTCATATCGGTGGTCATGCCCTGTGGTCGAACTCGATCCTTTTATCGAACAAGTGGCCGCGTGAATAACAACATGGTATCGTCGCTTTCGCGGCGTCGGTCAACCGGGCGGGTTCCGAGCCCGAGGAAGGAAAGAGGTACTCTTCAAGGCTGGGGTAGGCGTAGGCACCGCGTCGGCAAGTCCTTCTGTGTGTAGGCGAATAGACCCCATCACAGAGAGGTCAATTTGGGGTGCACGCGGCATCATCATTCTTGATACCAATCGTGCAGAGGGAAGCAGGCGCGAAGTCTATAGACTTCCCACCTTCCGAGGACATAGGGCCACCTGGAAAGCCGGCAATGCGCTGACAGGATACCATGGTGTTCTTCTAAAAAAGCGAGTCACGATGTTCGATGCTGCAAAGACACGCAGCTAACCTCGAGGGTGCGTCGTGCACTGGCCCCCCTTTGAAGCATTACTTTCTGGTTGTACCGAACTATGGGCTTGGCGGCAATGGAAACGGTTTAGCGGGTCGGGGATATAATCCTGCCTCCCTCGTTTGCTGTTGGAGGTGGTCTCTAACCCCGCACTTCCTGGACAACCCAGGATGTCTGTTGAGCTGATTCCCCCTCCATTGCTTAGGAAAAAAAAACACGCACACACCGATTATTCAGCAAGTAAAAGTGCCATTTTGTTCCATACAGATCTGTTGTCAAAATTTCGCTTGATAATAGACCAATGCAAACTCTAACTTAACCTCACTTATTTTGACAGTTCACAGAGCTTGTTTACAAGGTGTTCGAAGAAGAATCGATAAGGGGAAAATTAAAATTCATATTTTTAGTTCAAAATTGCTGTGATCCGAGTATTTCAGTGGTATTCTTTGCATTCAGCATGAAATCAATCACAAAGGACATGTTCATGCAAATAAAATGACCAAACATTTTTATCGGAAGCTTCGCCGGAGACTAAGTCCAGGTGAAATAGCTCTGTGAACTGTCAACCTACGTCATCACGCACTGGTCTGTGACAAGCGTGGTGTCATCATCATCAATGGACATAGACCGCTGTCATCATTGAAACGCAGTATGAAAAAAAATTATAGCCCGCCATCCTGGCTACGATCCGGCAATGGGCTAAACAATATGATGTCAATCCAGTTTTCCGCGAGCGGTAATGGCCGCCCGCTTGCTTGCGGTTCAGTCTCTGATTTGACGTTTCTGGAGGTCAACTGCACCCACCATTCGAGCATTTTGATCAATGTGGTATATAAGAAGGCTTGAATTCACTGCATCAGCACCTTCTTATATGCAACATTGGTCAGAATGCTCGGAGCGGTGGGTGCAGTTGACCTCCAGACACGTCAAATCAGAGACTGAACCGCAAGCAAGCTGGCGGCCATTACCGCTCGCGGAAAACTGGATAGCCTGATAATAATGAACAAAATACTTTTAAGGTTCCCCCAAACACAAGCGACGCGACAGTCGCGTTTTCTTTTTCTATCTCAGTCGCATGTTGAATTGCGGATCCGCTTACTGAAACGAAAAAGTAAAAGAATTTTCTCCAATAAAGCAAATTTTTTTTTTAAATTCTTTATTTAGGTGTTAACAGAGCAAAAAATAAAATAGGTATTTGTAAGGTTTTCACGCGAACCAATGAGAGCTGTCACTTTACTTCCGGAAAAATATTCTGCTTGATTATTCCGTAAGTAGAAATGACATTTCGCTCCATGCAGTTCAGTTGTCGAAATTTCGCTTAGTAATATTCAACAAAATTCCGTAACCTCTCTACTTTTTAAGACACTGAAGGCCTTTACACTACTAAAAATCCACACATATTTATTGGCAAAAATCCATAGATTTAACTTATGATGTATATCAGCACACACATAACCATTCTCCACGCGAACTACTAATAAAGTATATGTCTAAGGGCCAATTTCTTCACCTTCGCTTAACTCTTAAGCGGTGCTTACCCATACGTTTAAACCTGGTTTAAGGCCTAAGCGGAGGTGAAGAAATCGGCCCTAAATAAACTTAAGGTGTGGTCTCGAATTAGCAATAATTTAATTTATGTGTGGTTCTTCATCGATTATATTAGGGTGGAGCTATTGCAAAAAATTATAACGGCGACACATATATGTTATATAGATATTTTTGGCAGTGTAGTTTCGAGAGTTTTTATGAAGATTTTTTTTTTTGTTAACACCGGGTCAGGGGAGCACCGTGGAAACATTCCCATGCCACGGGGTAGTTTTAACCCATTTTTTGGTGATTCCTGAACAGCGTGTGCATATGTTTTCCTTTTTTTTGACACTCACCGATTTGTCAGTGCACTCATGAGTGGCGTCAATCCATCATCTCTCAGCTGTTGTGTTAAATATCAATGTTCATATTTGCAAGCGATTTACATCGTTTTCAGTTATTTTCTCCTGTTTTTCGTTATATTATCGCGCGTAAAATGAATAAATCACTTAAGCAGTGTTTCATTAAGCCATTACTTGAACGGCACCCGGCGATTCAAATCGATACTGAACGTAAAATTATCGGACGTAGCCCGGAAACACTTATTCAAGATCCTTGCTGTTCGCGCCAACAAGGTATGTTTTGATCTTTTCATACGCCCGGATGCAGGTATAAATTTTCTTTTTTTGCAAATTTCAGTATGCTTGAAAGCCAATTTTAAGGGAGGATTTGTGCTAGTGAAAAGTCTGGGATCAAATCCCTCAGTATTGAACGGAAAGCAACTGGAGAAAAATATGTGTTACGAAGCATACGACGGGGACATTTTAGAACTACTTCCTGGACAGCATCAATACACTTTTGTCTTCAAATTTGAGGAGAACCCCGAAGATAAGCATACTAAAAGTAAAGATAAGACAGTTGATAAGAAGCAGCACAATGGCAAAGAAAAGGATAAACGAGAATCTCACAAACGAAGTTTGTCAAAATCTGATGTCAGGGACGAAACCGAATCTCGAACAAAGAAAAAGAAAGACGAACAGCCTCAAAAGGACAAGAGCTTAAGTCGAACGACTAGCACCGATAAAGATGAAAGCAAGAAAACTCCAGTTCCGGCTGTGAACAACAAATGGGAAGACATTGACTCTAAACTTTTATACATTTTCACCAGCAAGGATGTCGTTGCTTCCGACAAAATTGCAGCTTATGACCTGGACGGAACCCTAATCAAGACTAAGTCCGGAAATGTGTTTCCCAAGACAATTGATGATTGGCAGATTGCATTTCCGGAGGTACCCGGAAAGTTGAAATCACTCCACAAAAATGGGTTCAAAATTGTACTCTTCACGAATCAAGCTGGTATTTCCAAAGGGAAACTGAAGATTGAAGATTTTAAGCAAAAGATGGAATCGATTCAAGTGAAGCTGAACGTACCATTCCAAGCATTCGTATCTACGGGTAAGGGTAAATATCGCAAACCATTACCCGGTATGTGGGACACACTTTGTCAGTTGGTAAGTTTGGTTCTGCCGTCCTATGATCTATTTTTTGAAATTTTATTTTCTTTTTCTGTGTGATAACAACATTTTTTTTGTGTCTGATATTGTCTGATTCATTATTTTTTTAAACAGAAAAACGATGGTATTAAGCCGGATAAGGCACGAAGTTTTTACGTTGGAGATGCCGCCGGTCGTCCCGAGCAGAAGAAACCCATCAAACGGAAGAAAGACTTCTCTTGCGGAGATCGCTTGATGGCTATAAACATAGGGATACCATTTTTCATTCCAGAAGTCCATTTCCAAAATGCCAAAGATCATGAATGGACGAAACCTGAATTCAATCCAAAAGAGGCCCTGCAATGTAGTGAACTGCTGTCACCAGCTGGGAGTAAATTAATTTCGTCCCAACCGGAAGTGATAATCATGGTTGGCTTTCCCGGTTCCGGGAAGAGTCATTTTGTTAAAACCCATCTGGAACCAAAAGGTTACGTTTCAATCAATCGCGATACCTTGGGGTCGTGGCAGAAATGTGCCTCGCTGCTTGAGACGACTTTGCACAGTGGAAAACGCGCTGTTGTGGACAATACCAATGCAGATATTGATAGCAGGAAACGTTTCGTCGATATTGCGAAGAAGAAGAAGGTGCCCTGCAGGTGTTTCAAAATGAGCGCCAGCTATAAACAAGCCAAGCATAACAACACATTTCGGGAGCTTACAAACCGGAATCATGCTACGATCAATGAGATGGTTTTCAATATGTACAAGTGAGTGCTAAAACTGATGTTTTTTAAGAACCTATTCATTGAAATTTTTTTTTCAAGGTCAAAATATCAAGAGCCATCTTTGGAGGAAGGTTACGATGAAATCGTTCTGGTTAATTTCCGACCGAAATTCGAATCATCTGCGGATGAGAAATTGTACAAAATGTATTTGTTAGAGAATTAAGTTATTAAAAATAATCATGCTTTCGATGAAAGACGTGATACTTTCTGATATTCCTTGATCACTCATTAGTTCATTATGGGCTGTCCCCAAACCACGTAGACCGAATTTTCACATTTTCAAACCCCCCCCCCTCTCCCCTGGTAGACTTTCGTAGACTTTTCTGAAACCCCTCCCCTACCCCCTTGAAGTCTACGTAGTCTTTTCCAGATATGACAAAATATCATAGGTGATTGGAAAAATATGGAAATTAATCAAGTTTTAAGTAATTCAGCTATTGAAATCTATTTCAGTATGCAAAAAATATAATAAAATCCGAATTTCGAACATAACAAAATCAAACTGAACAAAATCCAATCAAACAAAAATTAATTTAATATGAAATCAAATTCAATCCTCAGTCTACAGCTCCTGAAACCAAATCCAAAGCCAATTTATTCTAGTTTCTGTTGAACTCGATCCTAGACGTGTGCTGGTTCAATTTTTTAGAAAACCGAAGAATTTTCAGAATTTCGAAAATTTCCGAAATGAAAATTCAAGAATGTCAAGTTTTTTGTGGAAATTCGTAGAATTTCTCAATTGATAACCTTTACTTTTTTTTTCTTGATTGATGACTTGTGAGGGATAGTTAGGTTTGCCATTTTAAGGTTATTGCGGTCGGACGCACGGTGGCAAGCGAGCCTATATTGTCGTTGCAGAAGCAAACCCGCCTCAATACGACAAACAGAAGCACATGTTTGTGATTCAAACGCAACCGACTGTTGTTCAATTCTGATACACATAGTTGGATAGAGAGAAAAGGTGTGAAATGTTGCCAAAGCAGATTTGATGGATACGGGGAATTGACTGAATTGCAATATCCCTTTGAATAATCATCCGTTAAAATCCCAAGAATTTCCACCTAACTTCCAAAAGTATTCCCGTTAATGTTCCGAATAAATTTTCGAGAAAATTTTAAATTATTTCCTGAGGTAATTTTAAGTTTAAACGGACCTTCCGAAATATTTCTCGTAGAATTTTATATACGGTCTTGCAAATTTGGAGCAATTTCCTGAGGAAATTTGAAATAATTCATATGAACATTCCAAAGAATGTTCCGAATTATTTTCGGTGGAAATTTTGGAGAATTTTCAGTTGAAATTTTGATGAATTCCTCGTAAAAATTTCGAATATATTTTCATAAAAATTTCAAAGGCTTTCTTCCAAAATTGCAAAAAAAATGTTGGGGAAACTCAAAGAGTGAGAAATTCAAATAATTTCTCGTAGAAATTTTCAACAATTTCCCTCCCCTCGGATATGTGATCTTGCCGCGATGGGTGGGCTTACGCCATTAGCACTGATATGGCAACCAAAGACATATCCTGTCGTGGTGGTATCACATGTGGACTATTTTTGTTCAATGCCGCGTCACAACTTGGCATTGACGCACTGATTTTACGGATGTGCATGTGATCCAACGGACATCATCGTGTCTTGGAGCCTGGAATAGTGATGCAGTAAGGTGGGCTTCTTTCCTCAGTAATAATGAAGTGAGATCTCCTCCTTTTTTGCAATACTTTTCTGATGTGTTCCCTGAAGATGATGAGTCGTAGCTACGCTTAAATCTAGCTAGATAGGTATATATAGAGAAATTGTGTTCAACTTTATCGACATTAATAGGAAATTGACATTAATAGGATTCACTGAGTAGAAGTTTTTTTCAAAACTAGGAGCGTGGCGCTTTTTTTATTTTGTTATGTGCAAATTAAAGAGCCACAATATAAAATACCACACTTGACAACAATGGTATACAAACAATCTAATAATGGCTTCATTCTCGATAAATTTTATAAACAGATAGGGAATAGGCGTTTATTTTGCCACCGAAAAGTGAATCCTATAGCTGACCACGACTTAGATAATGATAGTTATTTTACTTGTAAGGATTTAAGACGATTAGATACGGTAGGGCAAATTTCATTATCTTCGCTCAACTTTAAAGCGATGCTCTTTCAAACTTTAAAACTAGGTTTTCCATCTATGCAGAAACGACCCTGGGAGATTAGTATTAGACAAATAAAATGAAGGAACGACGCAACATAATCTACAATGAGTATCGACTTAAACTGAATTACGTAGAAAACAAAAAAACTAAGAAAGACAATGTGATAGGTGAATTAAACAAGATAAAACAAATGACATCTTACGAAATACTTGACAAAATTAGAAGTAAACATACTGTTTGACTATTAAAACTTGTAATACCAGACATGACTGCATCATCAAGCTAGTTATCATTAATTAATTGTGTTTTCAAATATTTGGATCTGCTTCAAGAACAATAGCATAAAATTAGCTTTAGGAAATGAGTGGAAAATTATGCTGAGGTGTTTTGGGTGATGACTGAGAAGTGCAAAATATAAATAATGTAAAAATTGATGAATCGATGTTAGATGGTGTTGGCAGTCATGGGTGTACATTAAATGAATCAACTCATCATTAAACACACGACTGCAATATATGTTCAACAAAATAGTAAACAGGGACTTATATACTTATTAAGGAGTGACGTGAATTTGGAAATGTTGTACGGGATTTTGAACAAGGATGGTTCTGAAGATTTAGTTATTTGATTTTGACCGTTTGGTGATTTTTCGGTGACCCGTTTCTGGGGATGGTTTTCCTGCCTAAGAGAGTTAAAATAGTGGAGAAGTTGTGAAAGTGAAGAAATAACGATACGGTGATAGTGACCGCAACATTGTTGGTGATCACGATGACTGTGCCAAGATTTACGTAATGATAGTAGGTGAATAGGATGAAGTGAAGTGATTGAGGTGATGAGTAGTGTCAGAAAAATTTATATATTTTTTAAAGGTAAAAGAGAAGAAAAGAGTGATGTTGATGTTAGTGATAGTAGTTTGACAATACTAAGTGCTTATAATGATGCGGGGGTGAGCTGTTAAACAAATCCTTGTTTTCATCAACACGGCCCACAACAGTGACTACATGAGCAACATCGCTTAGGAACGTCTGTGTGGTGAATAAAAAACGGGAGGCTCATAGAAGCCAATATGGGCGGGGTACAGTGTAGATTAATAGCAAGGGACAGCTGCCATTGTAACCACAAAAAAAAAAAAAAATCTCGTAGAAATTTTCAACAATTTCTTTAGAAATTCTGTAGATTTTCTATCAATAATTCAAATCAATTTGCATTAGAACTCCCGAATAAATTGCCGTGAAATTAACGAAGAATTTCCCATTGAAATTTTAAAGAATTTCGCTCATATGTCCAAAGAGTTCGTCGCGAAAATTCCGAAGAAATTCCGAAACTGAGAAAAAATTTCTTGGAGACTTCCCAAAAAATCTCCAGTGGGAATTCTGAAGGGTTTTTCGCGGAAATTCCGGAGAATTCCCCTTACATGTTCCAAAGAATGTCTTTTGGGACTCCCAAAGACATTTTCTTGGATATTCCAAAATGCTTCCTTTGTTAATTCCAAAGAATTTTCCGTTGAAGTACATCATCATTTTCCGTGAATATTCTAAAGAATCACTTGTGGTTTCCAAAAAAGTTCCTGCCAAAAATCATGAGATATTCCAGTAGAATCTGCAATAAAATCGAAGTGGAAATTTTGGAGAAAGATTTTATAGAATACTTTGGACAATTTTCCTGCTCAACACAGAAAAAATTTCTGGTGGAACACATGGACATTGACATTGAAGAGATTATTTCAGATTATTTCTGCTGTATAAATTGTCTTTCAAAAAAAAATTTAACAAAAAAGTATACGTAGACTTCTGGTTTACCCCCACCCCCCGTCCCCCTTCGTAGACTAACGTATACTTTTTCGAAACCCCTCCCTCCCCCTCAAGAGTCTACGTGGTTTATGGACAGCCCCTTACTATATCCGGACAGTGAGAAAAAACTGATCCTATTCCCAAGTATGTGATTCCGTTTGATTTAAAATCAAACCAAATGAATTCATGAAGTAAATCGATTGGTGCAGGTTTCTCATAATGTATTGAATACGGAATATGGCATAAAGCATTGGCCTGGGAAACGCTTTGAACGGCACTCGGCAGTCGTTTTGGTACGACTTGCTTGCTTTTTATAGAAGTCAAAGTCTATGAAAAAGGAAAGTTTTCGGAAAAAAGTAAATCTATTCATCGATTTCAATATTTTCTGTTTATTTGCATTCAGATATGACGTTCTATAAAGAGCGCATTACTGTTCTTTTATCGTGTGTTTACTTACAATATTATAAATGTACACAGTTTTGCATTCATTAACCCAAAAGCGCGCTTCAGCTCATGAAAACAATCGCAATATTCCTTTGCTTTACTCGGAACCGTTTGATATAATCCTAATACTCATCTTTCAGGACACTAAGCAGTAGTAGCTCATGTCTCGTTTTGTATTGGTTACTTCGTTCCGTACTTATTCGGCAACCTTGCTCTTCTCGAACATAATTTTCTTCATTGGCATATTTTGAGTGATAAACAGTGTTTCCTATTAATCAACAATCGAAACACGTAGAAATCTTTCTGGTCGTACACCGTTTTCATGTTTTATTTGTCCTTCATCTGTCATGTTTTCATCGGTACGATCGCCGATTTTTCAGCAGCTTTCAATATCTGCCCTCAAATAGTATTTGTACTCTCTTGTTATTTCGCGGTTTATGTGGCATCGCTAGAAGCATGTCTGGTGTAGCTTCTGTTCAATATTCGAGTCGAGTTGATTTCGTCTTAGTGCCTTAGAAGCTTTAAAAAGCTATCAGAAAGATAATAAGGATTAAAAAAAATAAGATTCGTTTCGTCTGTCTATCGCTGTAAGCAAGGTTATTAGCATTTGTTTATTAATTTGGAAACAATTTGCTCAATTTTGCCACACTAGTTCGAGAGGGAGATTATTTTACAATTTTCGCTCTGTCGAAGACTTGATATTTAGTTTCAGCCGTTTGCACAATAGAAGCACTGCCATAGGTTAACACTGCTCTCCACTATACCTGAGAGTTACATAGGGAGAGACCGTCTATCAGTATTTTCTATCTGTTTTTTTTTTTTCTGTATAAAAGCTATCCTGATTTTTATGGAGAATAATTATCTCACCAGAGGTTACTAACAATGGGGTTAAGAAGGGGTGTGTATGTGTGAGGGAGAATGTTTTTGAGTGTGGTTTACTTATTTAAAATATTACTTCAAGTAGTTTGTTGATATTGTTTGATTAATACATTACTTTATGCACACAGAAAAAGAAAAGAAATCATTCCTCATTCTTTCCTGTATAACTTTCCTACATATGTTTTTCCTATACAATTACAAATACAATGTTTTCTTCCTTTCGACAATAAATATATGCATTATAACTACAGACAGAATCACAAAACGAACAAACAAAATATAAATTAAAGCTATCTGCCAAAAACGTAGATGACCGAACAACGAAAACATTGACTTTTCCTAAATGGATTAAAAGTACGATTCAGAAGACCAATATTGTTTATTTATATACTCAATTTGCTTTTAGCCGGGTTCAAAATAAATATAGTTAAAATTTTCTAATCTCTGCTAACTGATTTAAACTGAAAACTCTAGGTGGGAGACCGATTTACGATACGCGATTAAACATTATATAACCAACGATAACAACGACGGGCGCTATATACATTAGAAGATTGATGAACGATTTGCTCTTGAAATGGCTGAAATCGTCGCTCAGCTTTTGCAGCTGCTGGTTGAGCCGGATATTCTCCTGAGTAAGATGAGTATACTTCTCCTTAAATGCAATCAGTTCCTCCTCCCGCTGTACATCCGGATGATTTATGAGCTCTAGTTCCTGCTCGATGCCACTATTGTTCATAAGAGATTTGCCATCCACGCTTTCCATAACAGATCCATTTGGCTCGTCGATGGTTTCCAGGGATTTTGAAGATTCCAGCTCACTATCGGTCCACCTCAAATTATTACTGCTAGGATTACTGCTATGGCTATTACTAGTTACTGAAGCAGTGACCTCGAGAATACTACTTTCTCTAACGATCTCACTTTCGTTTAGTGACACGTTTGGACCAACGAATATTTCTGTCGTCTCTATCGTTTCCGTCTTTTCATCGTCATCTTCTTCGTCATCATCCAATTCGTCCAGATTCGAGCAGATAGAAATGTCATTATCGTTCATTTCGTCCATCACAACTACCTTCATCTCAACATCCGTCTGGGTTTCGGCATCCACACCGATTTCTCGTTCAACTTCTGGTTGATTACCTTTCGTCTTGCTAATTTCATTCCTGTTGGTTAGGTTAGGTGGAATCAACGATTCACCTGTACTGGGTACAGATGCCATTGCACTGAGTTTGTCATTTTCGCTGTTTTTCCGCATCAGTAACTCTTTTTCCATACGATCCATTTCGTCCTGACAGCGTTCGTTTAACGACCGCAATTCTTCTGTTTCAATTCTCAATGACGCCAAACTTTCGGTTAGGCTCTCGCATAGCTGTTGCTTTTTATCAAATTCTTCCAATTTGGGCCGAGTATCCAGTTCCTGTTTGAGCTTGCTCAACTAAAAATAATATAAAAATAACATTATATACAAACGACAAGATACGGCAAATGCCCTACCTCTCCCTCCAATTCGTCGTATTTGGCTTTAGCCACCGTGCTTTCTTCTGACTTCCGATTATCTTCTTTTGCTCTACTAATTTGCCGCAACAGCAGGGCGCACTCGCTTTTTACATGTTTGAGATTTTTCCGCAGGACTTTCTTGGTCAGTTCGCAGTTCATTCGCGAGGGTGATTTGGACTCCTCGCCAGGTCGAGTTTGCTGTTGCTGCTGGTCGGCCTGGTTCAAGTTGGATGTGTTCGTTGTCGTCGTTTCACTTTCGGACGGTATTGTTGGTAGCCCTTCGCCCATAGTGGCGCCTATGCTGCTCACATTCTGGTTTCCATCACATTCTTCACCGTTACTGGTTCCACCATCAGAGGACGCTACGTCGCTGACTGCACTATTGTCGTTAGCGGTTGCTGTGCCTATCCTTGAAGAAGACGTTACACTGGCATTGTCGTTTGGCTCGTTATTTTCTGGAATTTAAACATAGGATTTAGAAAGTAACGGTACAGACAACAGATTCCTTATTTGATTATGCTAGCGTAAGCTATATTACGCATATACTATGAGTGAGTATCTACGAGTTTGCAAAAAACTGCCGTCTGTATGAGAGAATAATAATTTTAAGATTTGTTTTTTATTAGAAATTATTAATACTAATTATTAGAAACTTCATTCAAAACCATGTGTTGTTTAATATCAAAACATGCTTATCTTTTCAGAGTGGGGCCCTTGGAAGGCAGTAACTGTGTTTGAAGCGCAGATTGTAAGAGTATTGACCATGTCGTGTAGCCAATTAAAGCCTAATAGGAAAGTGTTGGCGGGTCTTGAGCTCAAATACATGTCCCTTGTCTCTTGTCCCAGCCACGGGCTGAAAGTCTCTTAACAAAGACAAACAAATATTCTTATCCATCCGACTCTAATCTAAATGATGTTTGACTCTAATTATAGTCCGCTCATCCGTTTCTCTGTCGCAGCCCGTCACCAATTGTCTTCCTTTTATTATCCATTTCGAGAATGCCAACAAGCACCTGTCTAGCGTACTGGTTATATGGGACAAATATGCGATCATGGGCAGTATAGGCAATTAACTTTGATTGTACTGAACTCGAGTGGCGATCTTTTTCCTCGCTTATGTGGTCGGGATGGGATCTGACAACCAAACTGGTACGATCTCACACAATCCTACTTTATTGAGCGTAATTTGCTGATGAAGCTGTGTGTGAATGCTAGACGGTTGGCATTGCCAAGAATGTAAACTATGTAAACATTAGCACCGCAATTATCATGTCATCAGTAGATAACGTTGTAGGAAGGATATTGGCATCATTACTTTAATAATGTAACACCCACGATAGTAGCATAATATGGACAACAGGAATAATATCTAGTAAGCTGAAAAACAAAGAAGGATTTTTCAGGTACATCATCATCAACGCACAGCATTGCACTAAAAGGCTGAACTGTAGACGAGAAGGAAAAGTTCTTGTTCTACAGCTGGAGGAAATGTAAGAAGGAAGCTTACTTCGAGTCGAGACATAAAAATTTAAAAAGTCACATGGAAATGACCTCAACAAGACAAGGTTAGAAAAGTCACGAAACTCAGCAGTCAGCACTGACTGCAGTTCGAATATAGAAACGGGTCACTATTTGATGGTACAGTCGCCTCTCCACATCTCGATATTGAAGGGACCATCGAGATAGGGAAAGATGGGGGAATGGAAGGAAAACTGAAATAGGTACTAGATCCAAAAAGCTCTTTGCTATGGAAAACGACAATAAAACAAAATGTGTTTTTTTGTCCAAAGATGGTGTAGTAGCCTAAAAATTTGAACATATCGACATAAAGAGAGTGTATCCTGAACAACATATGATCAGAACACATCGAGATGGGGAGCTTATCGAGATGTAGAAATCCCAAATGTATGTAGATTGAAGGGATTGATGAAACCATGGACATAGGGAGAGATATCGAGGTATAGAACATCAGGATGTAGAGAGTCGACTTTTGTAGTATTCTTTAGTTCTTTAGTTCTTTATTGTTTGATACATCAACAGACGACTTAGGTCCTAATGATGCTTATCCTAATTAATACTAATTCTTACGCTACAGAATCTCCACAAGGGCACATGGAGATCACCTAACCAAGAAACAGAAAACAAAATCGACCACATTCTATGTGACGGCAAATTCTTCTCCGACATCACGAACGTTAGCATTTACAGCAATGCGAATATTCAATCTGTCCACTACCTCGTTGCATTATGCCTGCGCTCAAAACTCTAGACGGTGTACAACACGCGACGAAGTCGAACGCCACGGCTAAACATTGGTGCGGCTACAAGTCAGTAGACTAGCTCATGACTGGAAGAACCGCAACCGCTGCATTATCATTAGACACGGTATCCCCGGATAAGAGAAACGACTGGTGTGAAGGCGAATGCGAGCAGTTAGTGGTGGAGAAAATACAACATGGGCGAGATTGCTGCAATATCACACGAGGGCAAAAGAGGCACCATACAAACGGGTGCGAAAAGGGCAAAACTCATTTTTTTTCCGCTAGCAGGAAGATCGAGTTTATGAAGAGATGGAGCAAATGTACCGCATTAATAATGCACGAAAGTTCTATGAAAAGTTTAACCGTTCAAGTAATTACTTAAGGGTTATCATCACACATGTGAACGGACATAAATGGTTACCTTTTTATAAACGAGCGTGAGGTGATCCAGAGGTGGTGGCACAATTAAGAAGAGACAACGATGGCGGCATAGTAACGAGCCTGGGAGCATGCCTTGACATACGTTTCATAGCTCCATATATCCAGGAAATCCAGGAATAGATTGAAAACAACAAAGCCTCTGAGATTGACCATCTACTAGAAGAGCTATTTAAACACGGTGGTGAGGTACTGGCTAGAGCGTTGCATTGGTTATTTACCATGATTTGGGAGGATGAAGTTGTGGCACAGTAATGGATAGAAGGTGTCGCAAAAAGGGCGATATCCTGGATTGTAGCAACTACTTCGCAATCACATTGCTGAACACCACCTCCAAAGTACTCTCCCATATTTTATTTCCTCGGCCAGCACCAATTGCAAGGGAGTTCGTAGAGCAGTACCAGGCGGGATTCATGGGCGAATTCTCTACCACGGACCACGAACGCGCAGAGGGTTATTGTAAAAAGATGGTCTTCCGTGCGCGTTGTAGAGAGTAATACGAATGGAAGATATGGCACGCAAGTTTGAGAAGATGGAGACTAAATAGAGAAGCAAAGTGGATCGGTCAAAAAAGGGCAACGTTAGCCAACCACCATGAGTTTGTATCGGTGTTGACGAAATCGAGATGGTGGAAGAATTCTTGTATTTGGGCTTACTGATGACCTCCGATTACGTTACCAACAGAGAAATTCGGAGACGCATCGTGGCAGGAAATCCTACGTACTTTGGATTCCGCAAATTGCTCCGATTGAACTTGGCCGGCGCAGTTATTGATCTACATTTGTGAGCTGCTGAAACGTGTACTTCGAGTATAGATAATCGTAGTATTACGGATGTCCTACAATAAGCAGAAGACGGAATACGAATCCCTTCAACACGAAAGACGGAATCACAGAATGCAGAATCAAGAATGGCGGAATTGCATTCATTAGGGCAAACAAACTAAACCCAAACTAAACCAGGCTGTATTTGCCTGTAATTGCAAAAATGTCCCATATGAAGAGGAAACCCAACAAAGGATGGGACAACTATGCGGTTACAGGCATTAATGCAATTCCGTTTTTATGATTTTGCGTTTCTTCAACAAACGATACCCTCTTGCCTTCTGGTTGTCATGAGACCTTCCGTAACTCAACGATAAGGTACAAAGCACAAAACAGATAGGTTGCAAGTTTTAAAGTAGGCTCTTTGTGTATCAACAAACAACGAACGACACTCCCGCGTTTTTCATTAAAGCTTGACTTCCACCGCTAGGTTCGCTAGTTTTTGGGTGGACAATTTTCACGACTTTCTTTACTAGCACTCATGGGGGAGAGGTGGGGTCTGTCGTTTTCTTCCGCACCAAATAAATTTAAAAAAAATGTTTAAAAGAAATCTTACATGGGGGAGGGGGATCGAAAAACCCAGAAAAATTGCTTACGTAGTGTACGACCCCTTAGTGACTGTCGAAGTGCTTTATTGATACTATGCAATCCTAGCCGGCTAACGTTTTAGTTGTGGGATACGATCTCAAAAGATAGAAAGGAAAAATACACAGAGTGGGAGTGGTTTCAAAGAAGGAATAATATCAGTTCTGATCAATTACGGAGTAGCAATCGTTGACACGTATAATAGCCAGTCTAAGCTAAACTAAACAAAACGCTCCGATCGAATAGAGTTCGCCGCCGTACCAAACTGACTATCTACAAAACGCTCATTAGACCGGTAGTTATCTTCGGAAACGAGACTTGGACGATGCTCGTGGAGGACCAACTTGAAGTTTTCGAAAGGAAAGTGCCGCGTTTCTATCTACGGTGGGGTGCAGATGGCATACGGTATATGAAGAAGACGAATAAACCACGAGTTTCAGCAGCTGTTGGGAGAACCAGAAAATCGTTCACAACGCGAAAATCGGAATTCCCCCCATAGTAGTTTTGATTTTTTTTTTTTTTTTTTTTTTTTTTTCCTTTATTAAAGTGTTTTTTTAATTAGTTTTGATTTGATTATGTTTGATTCTTAAGAGTCCAGTACCACGCCACGCGGCTACCTGAACTAACTCACCGTTTTCAGGTCTGCTGTCGCCATCTACCATGAGAGAGATATTTCGCTCAAGAGTGAGAATTCTTTTTTGTAACTGCACCACATTATCTTCTAGGTTCACTTCCTTTTCGTCAGCATTGGCATCGGTGTCCTAAAAGATCAACCATTTGACTTGCGTAGTTCAAAAGTCATCAAACTGATAAGAAAGCTTACTGCATCATTACAAATGGCCTTAATAATATCTTCAGATCCTTCCAGTTTCTTAATATCAGATTTCAGCAACCAATCAGAGATAGCGGAATTGGTGTATTCCTGCTGGGGCTGTTGCTGCTGTTGTTTTTCGTCCTCATCGGATGCATAGAACTGAAAATGTGCAAATTATGTTCATATGACCCTACTTTTGAATAAACCGCATTCACAGTATATTTACCGCATAAAAACTCAGCTTTTCCTGCAGCATGTTAATCTCATGACCTAGGTTTGTTATTTCAGATTCTTTCACCTTAAGCTGTTCTTCGCTAGACAACACACGCTCATCGTACTGATTTTGTAGTGCGTCTAGTCTGCCCGTTACTTCCTGCAAAGCAAAAAAATCATTTATTGTTTAAATTTAATTTATTTAGTAACAATAGACTCACCTGCAATTGCAGCTGCGTTTTGTTCAACTGTTCTCTCAACAACGAATACTCATCCTCGCTACTGCATAGAGCTTTCTCTATCGTGGCTACCTTGTGGGTTGCATCCAACCTTTCCTGGTGCACTTTTCGCAAGGCATCCTTGGCAGAATTTTGATATTGGTACTTCTCATCCTGCAGTTTTAGGACCTCTTCCCGCAATTTATCATCGGTCATACCCTTCTGAAAATACTGTAGCTTCTTCTCCAACATATCGATTCGACTAAGCAACCGGTCTTCGTCGATCATCGCTTGCCATCCCATCGCTGAGTTGTGTCTGAAAATACGTACCATGGTTACAATAGTTCAGGATTATGATATCGTTACCGAATTACTTGGTCGTTTCGACCACCTTCTGCAGACTCGTCAGTTTCGCTTCCAGAATTTGTTCCCTGTGATTTGCCTCCTGTATGTACTGACTGAGTCGGTATAGATCCACTGGTGGTATTTTAGTGCTGGGTCCACCGACTCCGATCGACTGACTGGCTTTCGTTTCTCGGCCATCGGGCAAAAACAGCTTCAGTGTGGCCACTATACAACCATGCGTTTCACGGCGCGTGTTCTCCATAACGTCCACGCCGAATTGCACGATGTCGCCCGAGCTGACTTCATACGGTTCCGACTCTGTGCTTGTCTGACTGAGGCGAACATTGTTGATGAAGGTGCCGTTACTACTGCCTGTGTCCTGTGATAAAATGGTATGGAAGTGATTAAATCTGTTATAGGAACGGGTGTAGAATTTAAATTAACCTTAATGTAGAACTTTCCGTCGCTGTACCATAGCACGGCATGATTCCGAGACAGGACCTTGCAGTCAAAGATTGCATTGTTTTCGGAGACGCGGTTCCTTGCTACGGATCGCCCAACTTTTACTTCTTGATGCGGTTCAAGAAAAAGTGTGCGGTTCTGAAAAGAATTAAAATTTTGTTATAGGTATTAGTTTATCACAGGCATTTCTTAACACAGTACAGCACCGACATTCAGTTATTAACATTGAAGCCATTACGCGATCTAAAACACAAAAGCTGGTGCTTTGGATTAGACACCTGCTCTTCAATCCATGTTCGTAGTATTCCGCTTTATTCCAGATAGACATCGGCACTTAGTTATATATTAAGATCTACAATTGGTAGTTTGTGCAAATACTTAGTTGCAAAACGATGATTTTTTCAGCACGAATTGTACCTACGTAAAATTTTCATATAGGATAAATATTACGAGTGTTGTAAAAATCGGGATTTTTAAACTGATTGCTTTAGCCAATTCTTATAAGGCTTGTACGCAATAAAATCTAATCAACTTTAAACACGTATAACTTTTGAAATACCTCATCAACAAGTGAAATACTTCGAGGAGGAGTTAGGAGCGCCTAACATAGCTCTGGTCCTCACAAGTTTCAATACTCACGCTTCCACGCGCACTAGCCCAGTCCTGGTGTTGGGTGGGACTTTAAACAAATTTTACCGGACTGATCGAGCGTCTGTCCACCAAGGAGGTGCAGCTCCAACAGTGGCCAAACTTTGGAGAACACAGCATGCCAGCGGGACAAATTTGGCTGTACTCTGGTTTTCGAGGTGAACACGCGCCCAGGCACAATCTTCGCCTATGAAGTGGAAACTTATAAGTGAAAGGATAATCGTTCCTAGATTTAGAACACGGGTCCAAAACCTTACTGTAATCCAATCAGCACATTTAAAGTTAATTGCCTATGTTCCGGGTATTAAACCACCCGGAGTGGAAATTAATTACTATGTCTGAAACTCGATTATGCGTTTGCACAATATGTGATAGATTTAGTTTGGAAAAGGTATTGGATGGTAACCGCTTCCTTCAGTGGGGTTTGATCCCACGAAACCAGTTCGCTAGACAGGTGCTTTCCCTACCTTTCAAACCCCACCTAAGGGAGTAGTTACCCTCCAATACCTTTTCCGAACTAAATCTATCACATGTTGTGCAAACGCATAATCAAGACATAGTAATTAATTTCCCGGAGCATAGGCAATTAACTTGAAATGTGCTGAACTCGAGTGGCGATCTCTCTTCGCTTATGTGGAAACCAAAACCGCGATAGAGCGAAGCAAATCAGAGGAGCCATAGTCTTAGCCCGTCAACGATACTCGGCCATGGAGAAGGAAGTGAAACGCTCATGTCGACGGGACAAGCGAGCGGGAGCGGGCTCTCTGGCTGACAAAGGAGAGACAGCCGCAGCAACCGCGGACATTCGCCTCCTCTACGATATCTGACGACGCTTAAGCGCACTATGGGGGATCCCCATACAAGCGAGCGGTCAAAAATAAAATGTGGCTTTTAAAGCAAATTTTAACATAGTTTTAGCTGGATTTGATCAAAATAGCTAGAAAATATCATTTCTAGTACCCCTTCCTCTCTTTTAGGGAGCATCCATCAAATACGTTATATTTTTTTTAATGATAATTCGATTAATTGTCACATTAACCAAATAAGGAAGAATTATTTTATTTTTTTTCTAAGGAGAAGAAAGGTTGTTGTCCACAAACTAAGGGCCAGCGTGCCCCTCCCTCTATCCTTTTTGAAGACTTTTGTATAATAAATATATAGAAATGACGGCTTTGGCAGGTTTTGTTCTATTATTGTCAGGGGGTTTTGTCGATCAAATTTTATGAAATTCGGCCACAATATTCTTTGATATGCAAAGAATGTTTAGGCCAAATTTGAGCATAATTGGTTATAGAAAACTCCCTGACAATAATAGAACAAAACCTGCCAAAGCCGTCATTTCTAAATACATATTTTTTGTCTTTCTTTTGTGGAAAAAGTAACAAAACGCTTCATAAAAGGAAAAACAACAAAACATACATAAACCATATCGTGGTTGCGAAAGGCCAATGTTCTATGACATTTACGTGTATAGTTTTGAAAAATATATAAGCTTATATTCCTTATATTTGTTCCGAATATTAGATTTCCTAATTTAAAAAACAACATAATTTTTTCTCAAAACTTTTGGTTTATTTCCATTATTTTCAACATCATCATTCTTCTTCTCTATCAAGGTCTATGTCTTCAACAAAATTTTCTTCAATTTCATCAACGACATCCATGACGTCATCTAAAGTAGCAGAGGATAAATAACTTTTTGAATCTTCAAAAATCATAAAATTTCGCACTTCATCGGGATAGGTTAGTGAAACTTTTTTTTGACGTCTCTTTGTTATCCAAATTGAACTTAAAAATGGATCTGATTCATGTAAGGCACGAAGGAAAACGTCATGCAAGTTTGCCTCTCTTGATCGTTTTCTTGCATTATGAGTTCTAAATTTCTTCAACTTTTTATGCTGACTCTCTGCAGCTTCTTCTTGCGTACATCGAGATGCCTCCTTCCATTTACAAATGAATCTGCTTTCCAATTTGTATAGTTTCTCTTGCAAACGACACTTCATTTCTTCTTTTATTTGAAAACTAGTACAAATATATTCAAAAGCATTTTTAACATTATCCTTGCGTTGCAGCTTTGGATCGAAATTTGAGAATACCGATTTGTTATCCATTAGGCGCACTTGTCTTTCACTTCTATTTCAATAATAATATAACTCTGCACTCAACTGCCGCTTATGTAGTCTACTTGGGTACCTAATTACTAGCGGTAGGTATTCACTACAGCTCAAGACACTTACCTTTGATATTTCTTGAAGAGAGTACCCGCAAATGTGTCGATAGTGAAAGGGTTGAAGATTTCTTAGATATTCCTTTCAAATTGATTTACCTTGAAAATAGACTATTTTTTGCTTGTTAATCATGCCTAAAACTGCATTTTCATTCACCTTAAAAAAAATGGGGGATAATAATAAGGGTAAATTTTTAATCAATATGACACGGTGAAAAAATCAAATTGAAAAAATAAAATAAAATTGAATTATCTCTGCTAATTGCAAATACTGGTGAAAAATTTCTTCGGGATATTGCAGTCGAAGCTTTACTCTTTATGTGTATCATGATTAGACCCGGGGAAAATTGAGGAAAAAAAGTTCTTCACTATCGAAGTTGAAATTCGCGTTTTTTTAAAAAAATTTTTGTGTATCTGTATTTTTAAAAAAAACCGTTCGCGTGTACACATTACTTTTTGCACACCATTTGATAGCTTAGACAACAACCTTTGTAACGATGTATTAACATCATGGAAAAATATGAAATAAAAATTTAAAAAATAGTTGAAAAGCGAACATTTTTTCAGTAAATTTGTCTAATTTTTCACCAATTTTTGACTTTGGCACCTTGTATCTCTGGAACTAAAGTACGTAGAGACTTCAAATTTTGGATTTTTCCTAATCAGAATATTGGTAATCTATAAAAAATATTTAAAAATGATTTGGGAGACATGACATTTTCGATTAATGACCGCCTGAAATCCTATAGTGAAGCGGGGCGAAGATGAATACAACGCTGCCTTTGCAAGACGCAAATGGTTTGCTATTGACAGAACCAACTGACCAGCTGCAACGGTGGTTCGAGCACTTCGAACAACTTTTTCAAGTGCCAGCCAGGCCACCAACACCTCGGCATGATCTGGCTAGGATCCGACGTATAACACGCGTCAATACCAAAGATCCGTCACTGCTAGAGATTCAAACATCCGTCCAAAGCATGAAATCTAACAAAGCCCAGGGGTCGATCGTTATTAACCGAGATGCTCAAAGCTGACCCCATGATCCGCTTAACTGCTGTTATCGTTTATTTCGTAATATCTGGAACACCGCAACTTTTCTGGTCGACTGGATGCAAGGTATTTTAGTAAAGGTGTCCAAAAAGGGTGACCTGACTATGTATGCGATAACTGGCAAGGCATTATGTTGCTGTGTACCATTCTCAAAGCTCTAAGCAAAGTTATCCTAGCCCGAATTGAGGAGAAGATGGAAGCGACTCTCCGCGGCAGCAGGACGGATTACGTGCCGGAAGATCCTGTGTGGACCATATTGTCACGCTCCGCATCATTCTGGAGCAGGTCAACGAATTCCAAGAGTCTCTTTACTTGGTACTCATTGACTACGAAAAAGCTTTCGACCGTCGCAATCACAAGAATATGTGAGGCACCCTGAGACGCAAGCGCGTCCCTGAGAAAATCATCGGTCTCAGCGAGGCACAGTACGAGGCCTTCTCGTGTAGATTGCTGCACAATGGGGTTTTGTTTGACACCATCCGGGTCATAGCTGGTGTGAGGCAAGGATGTATTCTATCACCGTTACTGTTCCCCATCGTAATCGACGAGATTCTGGTAGGTGCGATAGACCGTGAACCAAACCGCGGCCTAGGCAACCTATAAGCATGGCGCACCTAAACTACTTTAACCTTCCTAGTGCATTGGGGTCCATTTCGACCCAAGCACACCCTAAACACCGCTGTAACTTTGTAACGCAACGAGATAAAAATCTGAAAAATTCTGACTTTTCCTAACTTTCGGAAATTAAGATTCCCTGAGAAAATCAGCTTCCAGCGACATCTAGCAGAGGCGCCACAAAAAAAGTGACACATTGTGCATTGGGGTCCATTTGGACCCAAGATTTCATCACGATCACAACAACTCCAATTTCAACCGATTTTCGATCTTTAGGCACCAAACGAAAGCTGTAGGTTCCAATAACAAGCCCACGGGGTGATCCATTCAAATTGGCCACTCTAGTCCCCGGGGAACCTGTGCTAAAGAGGTAGTGTTTGAGCTTCTAAACTTGGCACCAAATTTTCGAGTTTCGTGTTATGAAACATAAAATTGCTTGCAAATATGTGCTCTAATGATACCAACTGTATTTGCTATATTGTATATGCCATTTCTGGGCAAATTTATCCCTCGAGCGGTCATCGGAAAGCCCTCTGGAAGATCCGGAACATCCGTAAAATTAACCAATTCTAAAAGTTCATCCCAGAGCTTCGCGATTTTTTGGTAACCATTCATTCTGGTAAATTGTGGGTGCAATCAATAGTTAAAGCCTTCTGTGACCTACAAATGTCCCAGAAACGGTCCTCCGGAAGATCCGGAACATTCGTAAAATGGCCAATTCTTAAAGTTCATCCTAGAGCTCCGCGATTTTTTCGTAACCATTCATTCTGGCAAATTGTGGGTGCGATCAATAGTTAAAGCCTTCTGTGACCTAAAAATATCCCAGAAACGGTCCTCCGGAAGGACCGGAACACCGGTAAAAGTGGCCAATTCTAAAAGTTCATCCTAGAGTTTCGAGATTTTTTTAAAACCATTCATTCTGGCAAATTGTGGGTGCAATCAATAGTTAAAGCCTTCTGTGACCTACAAATGTCCCAGAATCGGTCCTCCGGAAGATCCGGAACACCGGTAAAAGTGGCCAATTCTAAAAGTTCATCCTAGAGCTCCGCGATTTTTTCGTAACCATTCATTCTGACAAATTGTGGGTGCAATCAATAGTTAAAGCCTTCTGTGACCTAAAAATGTCCCAGAAACGGTCCTCCGGAAGGTCCGGAACACCGGTAAAAGTGGCCAATTCTAAAAGTTCATCCTAGAGCTCCGCGATTTTTTCGTAATAATTCATTGTGGCAAATTGTGGGTGCAGTCAATAGTTAAAGCCTTCTGTGACCTACAAATGTCCCAGAATCGGTCCTCCGGAAGATCCGGAACACCGGTAAAAGTGGCCAATTCTAAAAGTTCATCCTAGAGCTCCGCGATTTTTTCGTAATAATTCATTGTGGCAAATTGTGGGTGCAGTCAATAGTTAAAGCCTTCTGTGACCTACAAATGTCCCAGAATCAGTCCTCCGGAAGATCCGGAACACCGGTAAAAGTGGCCAATTCTAAAAGTTCATCCTAGAGCTCCGCGATTTTTTCGTAACCATTCATTCTGGCAAATTGTGGGTGCAATCAATAGTTAAAGCCTTCTGTGACCTACAAATGTCCCAGAAACGGTCCTCCGGAAGATCCGGAACATCCGTAAAATGGCCAATTCTAAAAGTTCATCCTAGAGTTTCGCGATTTTTTTAAAACCATTCATTCTGGCAAATTGTGGGTGCAATCAATAGTTAAAGCCTTCTGGGACCTACAAATGTCCCAGAATCGGTCCTCCGGAAGATCCGGAACACCGCTAAAAGTGTCCAATTCTAAAAGTTCATCCTAGAGCTCCGCGAATTTTTCGTAACCATTCATTCTGGAAAATTGTGGGTGCTATCAATAGGTAAAGTCTTCTGTGACCTTCAAATATCCCAAAAACGGTCCTCCGAAAGATCCGGAACACCGGTAAAAGTGGCCAATTCTAAAAGTTCATCCTAGAGCTCCGCGATTTTTTCGTAACCATTCATTCTGGCAAATTGTGGGTGCAATCAATAGTTAAAGCCTTCTGTGACCTACAAATGTCCCAGAAATGGTCCTCCGGAAGATCCGGAACATCCGTAAAATGGCCAATTCTAAAAGTTCATCCTAGAGTTTCGCGATTTTTTTAAAACCATTCATTCTGACAAATTGTGGGTGCAATCAATAGTAAATATCTTCTGTGATCTCCAAATGCCCCAGAAATGGTTCTTCGGAAGATCCGGAGCATCCGTAAATGGCCAAATCCAAAGGTTCATCCCAGAGCTTCGTGTTTTTTGTAGGCATCCATTCTGGCAAATTGTGGGTCAATCAATAGTGAAAGTCTTCAGTGGCCCCTAAGTGCCCTAGAAACGGTCTTTCGGTAGATCTGAAACATCCGTAAAAATGGCTAATTCCAAAAATTCGTTCCAGAGCTTGGTATTTTTTTCATAATAATATATGGTAAATTGTGGATGCAATCAATAATGAAAATCTTCTGTGACCTCCAAAATGCCACAAAAACGGTCCTCCAGAAGATCTGAGATCTAAAACATCCGTAAAAGTGGACAATTCCAAAACTTCAGCACGGTGATTTTTATCGTAACCTTTCATGCTGGCAAATTAATAGGGAAAGTTTTCTGTGACCTCCAAGTGCTTAAGAAACGGTCCTCCGGAAGATCCAGTTCATTCCTAAAAGTGATCAATTCCAAAATAACATCTCAGAACATCGCGATTTTTTCGTATCCACCTATCCTGGCGAATTGTGTTTGCAATCAATAATAAAATTTTTCGGTACTGTACGGTAATGGTACTCCGGAAGATCCGGAACATCCGTGAATGTGGCCAATTTGAAAAAGAATTCACGGAGGAACTTTCGGATTCATATTTCGTTGAGAATTTCTGGATGAACTTCCGGAAGAAGTTCGGTGGAGCTCCCGAAGCAGCTCCCCGAGGAATTACTTGATAAACTTGGAATGGAATGCCTCTAGGAACTTTCCGAGAGATTACTTGATGAGCTTCCGAAGGGATTACCGAAGGAACTACTGAACGAACTTCCGGAAGAAGTTCTAGAATGACTTCCAGAGGAGCTTCTGCAGAAACTTCGGAGGAATTCAAGGAGGAACGCCGCCACGCCGCCGTCGCTGGCTAATGATGATCTGTTACTGTCATCAGACGAGTTTGTACAATTCCATTTGATTCCACCAATTGATTTGATTTCTTTATATGATTTGACAGATACGTATTTCGACCTTAACAGTAAGGCCGTCTTCAGTGTCTCGTACTTGTTTCGACTTTTATTATTGTCATTGCATATCACGAAGGATTTTCGCTATTGATTGCGTACATAATTCACCCATATGAATGAATACAAAAATTAGCAAAGCTGTGGGATGAACTTTTGGAATTGACCATTTTCACTGGTATTCCTGATTTCCGATGTATCACAACCAAAAATGAATAAACATACGCGATTTCCACACAGACTCTCTAAGAATAATCGAAATTTAATTTTTACATACCTTCTCGGCTATTTTAACCAACCACTGCCGAACAAATTACGCCAAATTTGGGCCTCTCAACCGAATGATGACTTCTCCGCTATGGATGTTTTCGAAATAAAATTTGGAGCTTATTTATAATTCATAATGTGCCAAATTTCCCGGAGAACCGGAGCCGTTAACAATGTAATGTTAATGTCTATAATATCGAATGTGATTAACTTTTGGTAGGTCACAGAGGACTTTCACTATTTACTCCACATATAATTCACCGTTACTACGTAAATGCTAACAAAAATGCTCAGGTCTGGGATCAAATTTTAGGATTAACCTATTTTACGGATGTTTCGATTGTGGTCATTTTGGGCCACAAAAGACTTTCACTATTGATTGCATTATCCATTCGAAGATATAAACAGTTTCGAAATTTGCTTTGAGATGAACTTTTGAATTGGCCACTTTTACGAATGTTTCGGATTTCCCGGAGGGCCGTTTGTGGTCATCTCAGAAGAAGAAACAAATTATTGCGTACACAATTTGCCCGTATGGATGGTTACGAATAAAATAGCAATGCTCTGGAATGATTTTGTGGTAACGGCCCCTTTCGGGAGCATTTGCGGGTCGCAGAAGACTTGCACAATTGATTGCACAGGAAAAAAAACCTCTGAGAAGTATTTTTGAAATTGAACACTTTTACGTATGGTCCGGATCTTTCGGATGACCGTTTCGGGAGCTTTTTGGATCACTGAAGACTTTTACTACTGATTGCATCCATTATTCGTCAGGATGGATGATTACGAAATAATGCGAATCTCGGGGATTACCTTTTGGAATTGAACATTTTACGGATGTTCCGAAAAAATCGCAAAGCTTTGGGATTAACTTTTAGAATTGGCCGTTTTACGGATGTTTCAGATCTTCCAGAGAACCATTTCTGGGGCATTTGGAGGTCACAGAAGACATTTACTATTGATTGCCCCCACAATTTGCCAGAATGAATGGTTACGAAAAAATCGCGGAGCTCTGGGATTAACTTTTAGAATTGGCCACTTTTACGGATGTTTCGAATCTTCCGGAGGACCATTTCTGGGACATTTGTAGGTCACAGAAGACTTTACCTATTGATTGCACCCACAATTTGCCAGAATGAATGGTTTTAACCTTCCGGGACTCGCACCGTTGTAAAAAGTACAACACATTCGAAAAAAGCTCGCTTGTTATTCACAAGAGGGGCGGGACTGCATAGGTGATCCAGGAGTATGCGAGTCCCGGAAGGTTAAAAACATCGCGAAGCTCTAGGATGAACTTTTAGAATTGGCCATTTTACGGATGTTCCGGATCTTCTGGGGGACCATTTCTGGGATATTTGTAAGTCACAGAAGGTTTTAAAACTATTGATTGCCCCCACAATTTGCCAGAATGAATGGTTACCAAAAAAGCGAAGTTCTGGGATGAACTTTTAGAATTGGCCACTTGTACGAATGTTCCGGATCTTCCGGAGGACCTCTCCTAGAACTTTTGTAGGTCGCAGAAGGCTTTACCTATTGATTGCACCCACAATTTGCCAGAATGAATGGTTTTAAAAACATCGCGAAGCTCTAGGATGATCTTTTGGAATTGGCCATTTTACGGATGTTCCGGATCTCCCGGAGGACCATTTCTGAGACATTTGTAGGTCACAGAAGGCTTTAACTATTGATTTGACCCACAATTTGCCAGAATGAATGGTTACGAAGAAATCGCGGAGGTCTAGGATTAACTTTTAGAATTGGCCACTTTTACCTGTGTTCCGGATCCTCCGGAGGACCGTTTCTGGGATATTTGGGGGTCACAGAAGACTTTACTTATTGATAGCATCCACAATTTTCCAGAATGAATGGTTTTAAAAAAATCGCGAAATTCTAGGATGAACTTTTGGAATTGGCCATTTTACGGATGTTCCGGATCTTCCGGAGGACCGTTTCTGGGACATTTTTAGGTCACAGAAGGCTTCAACTATTGATTGCACCCACAATTTGCCAGAATGAATGATTACCAAAAAATCGCGAAGCTCTGGGATGAACTTTTAGAATTGGCCAATTTTACGGATGTTCCGGATCTTCCAGAGGGCTTTCCGATGACCGCCCGAGGGATAAATTTGCCCAGAAATGGCATATACAATATAGCAAATACAGTTAGAATCATCAGAGCACATATTTGCAAGCAATTTTATGTTTCATAACACGCAACTCGGAAATTTGGTGCAAAATCGAGAAGCTCAAACACTACATCTTTAGCACAGGTTCCCCGGGGACTAGAGTGGCCAATTCGAATGGATCACCCCGTGGGCTTGTTATTGGAACCTACAGCTTTCGTTTGGTGCCTGAAGATCGAAAATTGGTTGAAATTTGAGTTTTTGTGATGGAGATGACCAAATGGACCCCAATGCACAATGTGTAACTTTTTTCTAATGCATTAGGAAGGTTAAATTGGCTGATATGCAGAGTACGCTCAACGACCTCGCCTAGCGCAACAAAACCAAAAAGTTGGATGTAAACACGGCGACCCCTTCCAGTTTATTGAAAGCTTCCAATATCTTGGCAACAGGTTAAAGCGATAGCTGCTGAAGCTGAACATCTCACAGGATGGAGATTTTTCAAGTCGACCCTTTGCATCATCGGAGGTGTACAAGACCCGTAAGTAAGTAAATAAGTAAGTAAGATGAAAGTATGTATGTACTTTCTGAAAATATTGTTATTATTGACATTACAAGTACTTAGTTGATAATGGCGTTGACGGAATAGCAGGTCTGAAAAGAAATTGTGTGCAGTCGCATTTCAAATCCGAGTCCCTCGATTCGAAAACTTGCTAAGAAAAAACCTGTTGTTTTTATGTAAGCACTAATAATAGCGGTTTGTAATTATTTGACAAAAATAACTCCACTCGATTTCCTGGAAAATTCTAGATCAGACTAGTAATGTGAGGTTATTAGTAAGCAATTTGAGGAACATGAAGAACGTAGAGTAAACTCAGCATGATTTCAATTCCTAACATCGTACAGTAGACAGAGCTCACATAACACGATTTTTGGCAAAATTTGAGGTCAAATGTGTTGCACATTTGCACCAGAAAGTTCTACGATTTGTGTCAAAATTTCAGCGCAATCCGCCTATACATGGACTTTTTTTCATTGTGCGGCGTGTGCACGATCGAATTATATCTAAATTAGCTGAAAATTTGGGTGGACTCCCATACAAAGCTTGAGAGCAAATCGATAACATGTTTTGATGTTGCGAAATCGCCAATTATGATTACTTAATTTGATATCTTTGGTCGTTTTAACTATTAAAATAACGTAAATCACAAAATTCTTACTGTGACATCAGATTGAAAACTTATTTTGATATTGATTCCGATACCAAAATAAGATTTCGGTTTGATGTCAGATCATACGATTTAGAAATCTACAGCAATATATGAAATCAATCATGCTGCTTCCTATTATGATTTAAATTTGATGTCAAAATCAAAATATGTTTTCTATATGCTCTCATTATGTTTTCAGACTATGCTTGGGCTATTAGAATGACAAATAAAATCGTTTGAGCATAGGGGAGCGAAAAAGACAAAATTTCAATCACTCTATAGTGAATACGTTTTAAGTGTTTTAACCAGTTTTGACTAAAAGCATATCAAGAACTGCATATTATACTCACATTGAAAGGGTGTGAATTCTGCCTGCAGATGAGCACCGCTTTTGCCAGTCCCGGTAAGCCGTTGCTGTTGTTGTTGTTATTATTATTATTTATGCTAACACCGTTGCCGTTGTTGTTGTTGAGATTGATGTTGTTGTTATTTAACAGTGAGTTGTTATTGTTATTTATTTGTTGATTCTGCTGCTGCTGTGACTGTACCAGTGAGTCACGGGTCAATGTGGTCGTCGAAGAGTTATTGTTGCTCACTACAGGAGTTTGCATTCTTACTCCTGGCGCTTTCAGGATGGATAAATACTCATATCTATTGTTTATAATAACCATGACCTGCATAAGAAAAAGAGAATAGAAGAAAAAATTATAATTATTGTTATTTAACTTTCAATTGAAATATTAAACTGGACCGGCTACCAGAAGCTCCCATCAAGATACTTTTGGGTGAATAGAAAATTATTCGATGTCAAGAATGTTGTAATTATATTGATGTAAAGTTCTTACCCCAGAGCACCGTTCAACGGTAGTATTCTAAATTTGCGCGTCAAGTTGAAAGCTCCCTGTAATTGATGGAGGAAAATAAAATAAAATGTACAGCCTGAAAATTCAAATGCAAAGGTATCATAGAAAACTACCATTATAGTATTGATTCTAATACCAAGCCATTCGTTCCATCAACATATGTAGGTCACCTGACACCTTGGAATTACTGGTTGAGAGTCATATTTATCAACTTCAACGGTTGACCCTAACAGAACAACCAGATTTTTTTCAAAACTCTGTGCTATCTATTTCCGTTATTAGCAGGCCGGGAATATCACACTATTAAGTATCCAAACAGAACTGATCATTTTCGATTGGATTCGAACATCGATAAGTAAGATCAACTGTGTACATAAGATAAGTAAATTCCACTGAATCCGGTGACGACCTCGCCACACTCTTGCGGTAGATTTATGCATGCAACGCTCGAGTCGAGGAAAAGAAACCGAAAAGCAAAACATAAACATTCCATCACATTCCGCATAGTAGGGCGGGTGGCGGAACGGCACTTCTGAACGATTCACTTATTCCAAGACAGAGAGCAGTGATAATGGATCCGATCAGCTCTCCCATCAGCTGATGAAGCACACTGTTGTTTTCGTCGTCGTCGTCATCTAATTGTAGCTGACAGTCTCAACATGAAGAGACAGTATGGCGTCTATGGTGGCTCCATGTAACAGATATGGAGGTGCTGAAATGGCCAATGATGGTATAGATGCAATGATTATAACGTTATAAAATCCCTGCTGTATAATGAACAATAAACTTGGATTACAGGGGGTGTAGTCTGAGCAAGTGTATGGTGTACCAAATTATTTTTCTAATACGCCCATGCATTCTTTATGGGTGATCAACTACAAGCAAAATTTTGAATATTTTTTCTACATGCGCATTATTATAGAAAACATAGAAATAGCGATAAATTACTATTATTATTTCAGTGGTCCAAATAAGTATACTTAACTTGAATACCAAACATTTTAAAAATAGGCAGCTGTGGATATACTAACTATAAACGCTAAACTTAGTCGCATTCGCCAATCACTAATGAAGTCATGATGACGGTAAATATATGAACGATGCGAGATATTGACACAGAGCGCGACCGACCGCTAATGATGAAAGCGTTATGAATGGAATGCTTTTATTATGAAAACAGCTGTTCAGTTGTTGCACGAAGTGGTCAGAGTGTGGTGCACAGAAAATATATTTAGTTTAGCTTAAATACTGAAATTCAAATCGTGGAAGGCAATATATCGTTTTATGATTACTTCACCTTACGCGAGCCATATTTAATGTGCTGTGTGTGGAACACTTTTTTAATTCAAATATATCTTTCCTACTAAAATTGCCTATAGATATTGAATTTTCAGAATGATAGATAAATGTATATCAACATTCAAAGTTCACGCACTTACGCATAAGGTTACGTAAATATTAAAAACGCGTTCACGCACTTACCCATGAGGTTACGTAAATATTAAAAAACGTCGGACTGTATATTAAGTGGTTCTTATATCAGGGTGGCCACTGAAATTCGATTTTCAAATTTCCGGGTTTTTTCCCGCTTTTCCCGGTTAATTTTGACAATTTTTCCCGGTTTTTATTTAATTTAAAAAAAAATCAGGGATAGATTTTTTGAACTTTATCTGGCTGTTTTATATTCTTAACCAACCGGAGGTCAGTTTTAAATCGAAGTAACTTGTAACTTGTAACGAACCTTTGAAATAGTTACATTCAATTATCAACAACGTGTTATGCAAAATGCTTTAATCAACAGGCACACTAAAATCGTGCGCTTCGTGGTTATGTAGTTAGTGTCAATTGGGATTTAATCAACATGGTAATGGTAATACCACAATAACACCTAATTACGATGGTTGTATTCTTTTCTTAGTTGCAAAACTTTCGAGCCAATGGACATTGCATGATAGTCTAGTGTGGTTCTTTCTTCTTATACCATAATGTTCACAGAAAGCAGAAAAAACGTATATTATCGTATAGCCAACATATTTTAATGTTCAGCTCTTGGTTTTATTCTATTCAGACCAGTGATGGGAAATGTCAAAAAAATGTCATGGCATTGCTATTACTAATTTCGTAATAACTTTTTCCAAAAGTAATTTACAGTTCGGATTTTTTGATTAACATGTAGTACTTAAAGGGTCCTAGAGCTTTGTCGAACAGATCATTGTTCTTAATACAAAGTGTGAGCCATGACAGCGAGATTAAAAAAATGTCACGGAATGTCATGTCATTAATGTCATCTGACACTAATTCGGCTCTCACGCCGCCAATATCATATTTAGAGAAATTTCCTATTAGAAAAAGTTTTCGGGTCATTTGAGGGCTACTTGTTTATATGGAAAACATAATTGTAAATGACTTGTGAGAAAAGTTATTAGCATCGATATGACATTTCCCGTCACTGATTCAGACTATTTTAATGAATACCTTCCTGAGTAACAGATGAAGCTTTTCAAACTATCGCAAAATTATATGAGACGGGTGCTTAGGACCATCTTTGTCGGTGTGTAGGAAGACGGTGTTTGGCGGCGAAGGATGAACCAGCTCTACGGCGAACCCAGTATCTAGAAGGTAGCTAAAGTCGGAAGGGTACGATGGGCAGGGCATGTTCCAAGAATGTCGGACAACAACCCTCCGATCGGGCAGATACAAGACGGCAGGGAGCACAGCGAGCGATGTTGATTGACCAGGTACAGAACGACTTGGCGAGCGTGGGCGCATTCGAAGATGGCGAGATGCGGCCTCAATCCGTGTATTATGGCGTCAAATTATTAATTCAGTGTTATCTGTTTAGATGTAAGCTAAATAAATTAAATGAATATGAGGATAGACACAATTATCCCTAATGAAATGAATCTAATCAAATCGATGTTTTTAAGTTAGAGAACTTAGCAATGAAGTAAGTGTATAATCGCATCATAGTTATTGGTTTACTAAATATTCACAAAACTATAAAACAATTAATATTAATTCTAACCCAGATTACACCCGAAATCTTTGTTTCCGATCAAGATCATTATTTTGTTTTCTAAAATAGATCTAAGCACAATTGGGACAAAAAAAAATTGATTTGTAATTTAGTCAATTTTACATTTTGAATTTCTAGAATTTTGTTTTTTTTTTCAGTTTTCTATCCATTAAAATAAAATCTTGAATTTATTATTAAAAAGTTTGAACGTTCCCATTCAACATTAGCATATTGCAGCGGTTCTCAACCTGGGGTACATGTACCCCCGAAGGTACCTTCGCTGACCCCAGGGGGTACCTCGGACGAAATTGCGTAATGGCGGACGAACTACAATTCTAATTAAAAAAAACCCAGATTAATCCACCTAGCGGTGTTGATGCCTTTCTCATGCATTATAAAATATATTGAAAGAATAACATTAGAAAGGTCAAAAAAGCTTTTTAGGAGAATAGATCACATTTTTTCGATCATTTTGCATGCTTTTGCATTAGTTAAAATGCATCGCCACCATCTTCGAAAAAAAAATTTTTTTTTGTTTTGAATTTTTTTTTTCCAAGGGGGGACCCTTGGAAAAGATGTTTCAATAATTTCGAAATGCAATGTCCGATCGAGCCAATTTTCAATAGCAAACAATGGGACCGCATTCCCCGTCGAATGCAACTTGTTGCGAGTAAATCGGATAATGCTATGTTCCAAAAAGTGTGTCTACAAAATTTGTACACATACACACATACACACACACATACAGACATCACCTCAGTTCGTCGAGCTGAGTTGATCGGTATATAACACTATGGGTCTCCGGGCCTTCTATCAAAAGTTCTTTTTTGAAGCAATCATATAGCCTTTCGGTACAACTTTGTTGTACGAGAAAGGCAAAACTATTGGTAAAATTTTAATAATTGTATTAATTTATATTCCAAGACTTTGAATTGAACATAATTTGCATAGCAATTAGTAAATTAAAACATATCGAACCATGTCTACCACAACCAACACAGTGTATGAAGGACTGTGGGACGAAAGATCAAAGATATCTTCAAAAACAATCTACTTATATACTTCTTAACTAAAATATTAAATTTGAAGGTTCAGAAGCCTTGAGGCATAAGGCTTTTTTTTCAAAAAGAAATCTTGGTAGCTTATCTTCATCTTCGTAAATCTTCATCTACGCGGTTCGAAAGCATCCTTCCAAGCAAATAATTGAAATATTAAATTTGAAGTTTAGGATTAAGGCTTTTATAAAAATCTTCTACGCGGTTCAAAAGCCTCATTGCTTGGAGAGACTTGGAAACCTCCTTTTGAGAGGCTCAGAATTCTTCTTTCAGCCAGCCCCGTTTCAGGTGGTTTGGAAGCCTCTTTTCGAAAGGGTTGGAAGCACCCTTTCATGTTGCTCGAAAACTCCCTTTAAAGGGGGTCCGAATTCTATCTTCGAGAAGCTTTTAAGCCTATTTTAAAGGCTCAGCATCGTCATTTCAAAAGGCTCAGAAATTCCCCTTTCATTAGGCTCGAAAGCCTCCTTTTAGAGGCCCCTTTAAGAGGGGCTCCAAATTCTTTCAGCCAATCCCCACAAGTGGTTCGGAGGCCTATTTCCAAAATGGTCGCAAACCCAGTTTCAAGAGGCTCAGAAGCCCCTTTTCAAGGGCTCAAGCCCACTTTCAAGAGACTCGAAACCTCCTTTCAAGTTGTTCGAAACTTCCTTTCGAAGGGCTCGGAATTCTTCCTTGGAGAAGCCCACAAGTGGTTCGGAGGCCTATTTTCAAAATGGTCGGAAACCTAGTTTCAGGAGGCTCAGAAGCCCCTTTTTCAAGAGGCTCAGAAGCCCAATTTCAAGAGACTCGGAAACCCCCTTTCAAGTGGTTCGTAAACTTCCTTTCGAAGGGCTCGAAATTCTTCCTTGGAGAAGCTTGGAAGCCTAAGGCTAAGCAACGTTATTTTAAGATGCTCAATGCCTCCTTTCAAGAGACTCGAAAACCGAATTCTTCTTTCAGTCAGCCCCCTTTGAAGTGGTTCGGAAGCCTCTTTTCGGAAGCCCCCTTTCAAAACAGATAGGAAGCCCTCATTCAAGAGGCTCAGATGCCCTTTTTTAAGAGGGTCACAATCCCCCTTTTTCCAGATGGTTTGAAGCCCTCTTTCAAAAGACCCAGAAGCCTCCTTTAAAGAGGATCGGAAGCCTACTATAAAGTGGCTCAGAAACCCAATCAAGGGGCTCGGGTTTCTTTGTTCAAGAAGCTTGGAAGCCTATTTTCAAAAGGCTCAGCAACGGCTGAAAACCACCTTTCGAAGGGGCTCAAATTCTTCTTTCAGTCAGGCCCCTTTCAAGTGGTTCGAAAGCCTCTTTATGAAAGGGTCGGAAGCCTTCTTTCAAGAGGCTCAGAAGCTCACTTTCAAGGGCTCAGAAACCCCCTTTCAAGTGGCTCGAAAACTTCCTTTAGAGGGGCTCGGAATTCTTCCTTCGAGAAGCTAAGAAGCCTACTTTCCAAAGGCTCAGAAATGTCATTTCAAGATGACCAAAGCCTCATTTCAAGAGGCTGGAAAGACCCATTTTAAGAGGCTCAGAAGCCTCCTTTTAAGGGGCTTAGAATCCTGCATTCGAGAGGCTCGGAATCAGTTTAGCCAACTACACGAGTGGCTCGGAAGCCGCTTTTCAAAGGGGTCGGAAGCCCAGTTTCAAGATGCTCAGAAGCCCCCTTTCAAGTGTCTCGGAAATTTTCCTTTCAGTGGCTCAGAATTCTTCTTTCAAGAAGTCATCTTTCAAACGGCTCAGCAACGTCATTTAAAAATTCTCAAAGCCTCCTTTCAAAAGGCTCGAATTATCTCTTTCATGTGGCTTGAAGCCTCCTTTTGAAAGCCTCGGAAACTCCCTTTTGAGGGGCTCGGAATTATTCTTTCGGGTCAGAAACTTCATTTCAAGAAGCTCAAAAGTCTCTTTTCAATAGGTTCGAAAGCACTCTATGAGATAATCTTATGAGTTACGGTTATTAAAATAGGGGGTACCTCAATGAATACAAACACATGAACCTCTCAAGAAAAAGGTTGAGAACCGCTGGCATATTGGAATTATCGAAGTGTTGGGACTTATTTCCCGTGTAACAATTTAAAAACATATTTTAGACTATATCTTTCATCATCATAACCTTTTATTATATTAGGTTGTGGAAAAATACTAAACTTAAGCGAATTACCATTTTTTCAATGATTTGTTCAAACAACTGAGTAATTCTCGCTGAAACCGGGCCACTATTTGCACGAGGCTCTTAAAAATACCCAAATTTATATTCTTTCGAAAGCTTTCGGCGAATATATTAAGGATCCGAGTTAAATTCTTCAGAAAAATGAACCCATCGTTAGTTATACATGAATTAATTTTAATGGACCTCTCGATTTTTGTCAATTCTTGACTCACAAAAACTGTCATAACTCCAACATTTCTCAACCGTTCATAGAAATCAGCATATCGTTGGAAAGAGGAAGAGTGTATCCTAAATTTGCAATAACTAAAATAAAAGCAGCCATATTGAATTTGGCCACTATCTTGTATTTTTTTTTTGAAAACCGATTTTGAATATTAATACATCGATAGAAAGCTTAGCTTATATTGTGCATTGTGTCCGAAAATCTCAGGTGTATGTTTTTTCTATCAAAAGTTATGTACGATTTACCAAATTATATTTTGAAGGGCCATCTGACCAACGAACATTTGTTTTTTTTTTCTTTATTAAGGAGACTTTCAGCCCGAGGCTGGCTCGTCTCCGACCAACGAACATTATTTTTATGGGTAATATCCCGAGCAAAGTTTGAAAACATAAAGAGAGCATATAGAAAACATATTTTGATATAGATATCAAATTGAAATCATAATTTGTTTTCAAATATGAATCATCATGACTGATTACATATTTTGATCTCATTTTGCTGTTGATTTCTAAATTGTATGATCTGACATCAAACTGTGTACTTATTTTGTTATCGAAACCAATATCAAAATTAGTTTTAGATTTGCTCTCATCGATAGCAGAAATAGTTTTCAATTTGATGTCACAGTAGGATTTTTCTGCTGTAGATTTTGATCTTTTAACCGTTAAAACGACCAAAAGGATATCAACCTAAGTTATCAAAATTAGACGATTTCACAACAACAAAATTAGTTATCGATTTGCTCTCAAGCTTTGCTCGGGATGGTACTACGACGTCAGTTCCTTGATTTCATACACTATTCTAAGCCAAATATGTTTCAAAAATGAAAAGCATATCCACAACAGTATTTTATTTGTAGGGCTCAAAAGTTTTGAGCATAACGGAGCCGTGTTCAAGTTATTGCATTAAATAATTCAAGAACTTTTGTATTGGTAAATAGTACATAACTTTTGATAGAAAAAATATACACCTGAGATTTTCGGACACAATGCACAATATAAGCTAAGCTTTCCATCGATGTATTAATATTCAAAATTGGTGGTTGCGAACCTGGCGGAAAAATAGTTTTCAAAAACAAATCCAAGATGGCGGCCAAATTCAATATGGCTGCTTATATTTTTATTATTGCAAATTGAGGATACACTCTTCCTCTTTCCAACGATATGCTGATCTCTATGATCGGTTGAGAATTGTTGGAGTTATGACAGTTTTGGTGAGTCAAGAATTGACAAAAATCGAGGGGTCCATTAATATGATTTCGTGTATAGCTAACGAGGGGTTCTTTTTTCTGAAGAATTTAACTCGGATCCTTAATATACTCGCCGAAAGCTTTCGAAAGAATATAAATTTAGACATTTTTAAGAACCTCGTATAAATAGTGGCCCGGTTTCAGCGAGAATTACCCAACTCTTGAACATGTGTTAAAATAGGTATATATCATTTAATATATCATTTTTTTCGGATACTGTGCAATTGAAAATTACAGAAAAATAAAGAAAGAACCTCGTCTAAAGGTAAGCTTGGACATTGAAAGAATGACTTAAAAATTAATACATTCATTTAAAAGAATTAATATTTGATATTCGGTTCTATGGTTTATGGTTGCCTCATAACATTGTGTAATATATGTCACTCGAAATTGATATGAAATTAAGCTAGTGACAACACAAACTGGATTCAGAAAAAAGATCTAATCAATGATTGTACCTCATGCACACCAGGGACTAAAAGTTAAAAAGCGACTGAGTAATGAACATTAAAGAAACAATCTTTTCCTAATATCAACTTCATAAAAACATAACCTCCCTAACTGGAACATTACGAAACAGTTGCATTTTCATTGTCAAGAGACCAAATAAAAATGTAGCGGGTTCCCGGTCACCTGTGACTGTCACATTATAAGCAGTCATGATGGGAATGTTGCTTTGTTTTGAAATCTAAATGTTTAAATAGTTTCAATAGATCTGTGCAAATAACGATTACTAGTCGATAAAATGATTATATTGTTCCTGGATTTTTATTTTTAATTGCTTATGTTTTCTAGGTATCTCACAAAATTTCCAATATGGCCCAGTGATTAATATGAGTGGAGACTGGATGAAACCTGTGGAGAACTATGACATTCCTTATAACATACGTGAGCCATCACGTATGGACTGGGAAGTCGGAGGTCCCACTGTTCGGGACGGTTCCATAAAATTCTACACAGATGGCTCAAAAATAGGAACACAAACGGGAGCAGGAATCTTCGGCCCTGGGATATCGATCTCAGTGGCAATGGGAAACTATCCAACGGTGTTTCAAGCGGAGATTTTCGCTATAATGAAATGTGCTAATATCTGTGTAGAGAAGAAATATAGATATGCAAATATTTGTATCTTCACAGATAGTTAAGCGGCACTCAAAGCAAAGTAGCTTTAAATGTACATCAAAACTTGTCTGGGACTGCATTATTTCATTGCGAAAAGTGTGCCAAGAGAACTGCGTAAATCTATACTGGGTTCCAGGACACTGTGGCATTGAAGGTAATGAAAAGGCAGACAAGCTTGCAAAACGAGGTTCAAACACACAGTTTATTGGCCCAGAACCTTTCTGTGGTATATCATACTGTACTATACAAATGGAATTGAAATCCTGGGAAGCACAAAGGTTGATGACCAACTGGTTGATTGCCGAAAAGTGTGCTCAATCAAAGAGATTTATAATTCCCAATGTTAAATTAACCGAAAAGCTCTTGGAGCTCAGCAAGAGAGCTCTTTGCACCTTCACTGGCCTAATTACCGGACACTGCCCGAGCAGATATCACTTGAAAAATATTGGCTAGATTCAGAATGATATCTGTCGTTTCTGTAACATGGGACGTGAAACCTCGGAGCATCTGCTTTGCAGTTGTGATGCATTGTACAAGGGTAGATCTAAATTTCTAAATAGTGGCTTTATGCAACCAGGAGATATTTGGACTGCAAATCCTGGAAAGGTAGTGGGTTTTATTAACTCAATTATACCGGACTGGGAAAAGACGCGTCTTAGGTTGTTTACTTGACAAATGGTGATCAACCTACAAGATGCGAATACATAGTTAAGAGTAATCAGAGGTATACCACAAAAGTTCAACTCAATGGACGCAGTGGTTCTACGCCCCAACAAAAAAAAAATCTCTCGAATTGTCGCAAAATGCAAAAAAGTCTAATTATTGTGGAGGTGTCGGAATTATTATGTAAAACTGGTCCTTACCTAGCAAATCTGATTTATTAATGACGATAAATTATTGCTAATTTATAAAAATATGCCTTTTAATTAGCAAATATTTTGATTCAATTTTCGCCAAACATTTTCAATTTTTGCCACCCCGTGATCTAGTTTTCGCCACCCTTTTCTTGTCCTCTTGGAATGGTGGACTGAACGGATATTGAATCCACTAACGCCCGGAGCTTAGGCAACACGCATTGCGCGCTCACAAAATCTGTTTAAAATAAATGAATCCAAATAAAAATAAGAAAAAGATACCGATGCTGTTGATGGTGGCGAAAATTAACTCAGGTTTAAATTTCAAAACTATAAATAGAATTTCCAATAACGATAATTGAAATCACCTCATTTGATGTATTAAATTTCGCCACATTTTATTTAACTAAATTAAGACAAAAATATCAACTCTTCCATATAAAACCGTTAGTAATCGCATTTCTGGATAGTTCTTAAGATAAAATACTGCACTAGAGCGTTAAAAAACTACTTGTTTTACCAAGGTGGCGAAATATAGTACATCTACCCAATTACCCTACAAAACGATGTGTTATCGCTAAATGATTGATTTATGTGCGTGATGAGCCAACATTTTATGCTATGCCAATACTACCTCCGGTAACCCTAGTTATCGCTAAAAAAAATTCCTTCGAAATTTAATTCAAGCGCCGTTTGAGAGTTAAGCGCCCATCACCCATCACGGAACGATAACATATCGGAGGGGAGGGGTATACAGCACAAAGAACCTCCTGTCAAAAAATCTGTTATGAAGACATCCTCCATATTCTAGATACATTTAGTAGGCGAAATATATATGTATAGGATATTACATGAAAAACAATATTGGCATCCGCCTCTCATATAAAACTCCCTCACAATCTGAAGCAATAGCACTTCTGCACTTTCTCGTTAATTTACGTGGCCCGAAACGGTTACCTTCTCTCTTAGGGTGTTTCAGAAAGCAATATTCTTGAACCTAATCTGAATGTATTAAAATCATTACACCCAGTTTTTTTACACGGTTTGGTTTTTGTCGATAAGGACCTTTAGCGCGAATGAAACAATGAGTTACCTCCACAAAAAATCAAAGAAAATTCAGGCGGAATTTAAAAAGCTGTGAAAGTTTAGAGGTTAATCGAGAAACTAATAAATTACAACCGCGTAAAAAACTATTAAAGAAATGCTTCAATTTTTCTAATCTATATTAAATTCAAGATTAGCTAAAAACCATATTACAAATTTACTAGATTTTTCTAAATTATTCAGTTATGGGACACCTTGTATATGCGCTATGAAACCAAACGACGCACCGTGCACATAAACCGTTTAACATCGCGCTGCTCGCGAATGCATCCCCCAGTTTGCGGTAACTGTAATGCAACTCGCGAGCCAGCGGATTAACGTGTCGGCGGAAGATCTAGGCTGCGTTTCTGCATGTAAGTATGTAGAGAAATTAGGTATACCGAGAACGTGCCTCGCTCGAATTGACTACTGATGCGATGGGGCGGCCCGATATAGGCAAGAAGTTTGTCGTAAATTCACACACCTCAACAGATGCGCGTTTAAGACAAATCAAAATATGTCTAGCAGTGCGCTCGGGATCGGGCCACTAGTCAACTATGATTTCGTGTAGTTTTAACTCATATATACAGTTGAGCGCTTCACTGCACTTTGATTGTTCCCGGTATTAATATCCCGTGGGATCTGAATGGGAAAAGATTTACGTGTAGATATCGGTCTGGACGGAATGGCGACATGGCGTGTGCCTTCAGCGGCTCCATTCGTTTGCGCTTAGAGCGATGAAATCATTGAGTCGAGACAACAAACAAACAACTACCTATATAATCCAAAAATCTGTTAAATAATATCAAATGATTACAGGGGAACTGTTGTTCCGTTTTTCATTTCAGCACAACTTTCTCGGTTTCGACCGTTGACGATGAATTGCCTATCCAGGGAAATAAGATAATCAATTCGCAGCACATTCGTCGGCTTTGTGCGCCACCAAATTTGGTTTACTAATATATAGGGGAACTGGGGGTAGGACGCCCACGTTAAGGAAAATGCCATTTTTATCAATGAAAACCACCATTTCAGCCAGTTTTCATCAGCGCATACTGAAGAACAGCATATCTGCGACTGACTAGCGATAACAGATATCTAATTGTCCATTTTATTGCACAGAAATTTGATTTTTAAAAAGCACCCGAAAAAAAATGATTTTGAAACCATGCGGGGTGAGATGCGCCAGTGGATGGGTTAAAACGCGCATGTGCTTATCGTACTGATTTTAATTTTAATTGCCTACATTAAGGCAATTAACCGAATGTTTCAGCTGTTTCGGTCATACGAAATGAGCATGGGCGTAATGCCCCACACCGACCTCAGAAGTTTGAAGGCCCATAAAATCGTTTTAAAACCATTTTTGACGACGATTTCGTGTGGAACATAAAGAACACGAGTAAGCAGCATGGCTCATGGCTCAATTATTAATTTATCAATGTATAACAGCGACAGAAAGACTAAATTCCACCGAGCTAGAATTGCATCAAAACACGCAAAAATCGTTTTTCGAGTTTTTCATGTATAACTAGAGAAAAATCATGAAATATATGTATCCAATGGCAATATTTTTCATTGCTTTATCGTATAGACTATTGAAAATAATCAAAATGGGGATATTTAACCTTATTCAGGGGTGGCGCGTTTTAACCCCTATGGGCGTGCTACCCCCACTTCCCCTACATACCAGCAAAATTTTGCTAAACTTCCATATGTTGATATTTTTTAACAAATTTCGCTGAGCTTCAGCAAAATAAAACTGTATGTTAAGCTTTTCCAACTATTTTTTCACTGAACTACAGTGATTTGAAAGAAAGACCGAATCACCGTCTTCGACCAGAGGTCGCACACACTAAAGACCTTAGTTTTACCATATCAATAAAAAAAATCCAACCTAGATAGGACCGATATGCAGTCATAGACAATACATCGGAATTGTATTTTACTAGCTCAAATTTGGACTATTGGCGCTAATTTTAATTTGATTCACTTGTGAATCTGGACTAGTTAGTATGAAGTCCTTCATTTTGTTAATGTGTACCCTGTGTAAAACGTGTATCATGAACAAACGACTTCAGTGACACGAACGACACATAAACATACACAACTGGAACGGAAAAGCTAAAACACCGTCCTCAATGGACTAAGCATAATCCAGTCGTACGTACGCCAGTTAAATGACATTGCAGCAACATCACCGCAGAACAGCGGCGAAACACAACAAACGACATTGTGATGGGGTGTTCATTGCAGAATTATCAATCAAAAGTTTTTTTCGCCGGTTTCTGTAGGGGAATTAACGGTGAAACAGGCTTCGAACTTTAAACGGCATGGTATGAAAAGCTTGTTCAAACACCTCCTCCATACAACAGATATTAACATTCATTATTTGAACAGAACATTATAAGACTATCTCTGCAGTTCAAATGGTTGAATGTTGGCATTGAGTTTAATCGGTTGCTGTGTGATTTGAGAAACACATTTTTTTCTATAACTATGTAAAGATTGACTTTTTTTATATTTTTGATATTATTACCTGGACACGGTCAAGACAGCAGTTATCACAATTTCAAAACCAGAACAATCAATGCGAATGCGACAATATTTAATCGAGTCTGCTTGGTCTCTTTTTTGGCTCGCCCCTGTAACGCAATGGCTGCTATTGGAAGAATGCCAACATTAGTAGCGAAGCGCCGTGCCGGTTCTGTGTCAGCAGAACTCTGTCTTACATCAATAATGTGGTAGACAAGCGATGAACGGAGCAACTTACAGTGATCGACGACGGGTACATTCACCTCCGCGGTTGTAGTGCATGGACTGCAGAGTTGCAAAGCAGCCAGAGCGGTAGCAGTTCCGGATGCTTGGCTACCACACTATCAGACAGGCCCCCATATTGTGGCTAGATTCACTAGATGTTGCTACATACGGAGAAATTTTAAAAAGCAACGAGTTGGAAAGTGGGTATGTAGATTTATTGGGTTATTTCTATAGGCTGGCGTATCATAAGAGATTATGTTTTTGCTACAGGAAACAGCAGGTATTTCCTACAGGAACCCAGGTAAAACAATCAAAGATTGCAATATATTTTATTACATATTCACCCTAATCTCCCTAACAAATTTTGGTTCAGTAGGTTTAAAATGAGCTAAACTATGAAGATTGACTACGTCTACTTTTTCGAACCGTCAGTGTAGACATTATTTACATAATGTTTGGAAACTTGAGATTCATATGTTTACAATTATTATCCGTAAAAATGCCATTATAACGCTAAGATGAAAATAAGACCATGTTCCAATAGAAATGTAGAATCATTGAGGAAAAAAAAATTAAATATGTTAACGTGTTACTCTTAACGTTTAATTTTTTTATCTGTAAAAATAAAATCTCAAACTCATAAATGATAATGGCACATTCATGGCCAGATGGATCAATGGGAGCTGGTTTAATATAGCGATTTTTACCCAATAACGCTTCACAGATGAAGCTTCCCTTTCATGTCAAATTTATGACGGCGGTCTTTTACAAGCTTAACCAACCTTTCAAATTCACAATTCAGCACCCTCTGCAACACCCTCTGTCATGCCTTCACTCGATTTCATAGCCATGCACCCATAAACAAGCATGGAATATCCGAAGTTAAAAAAAACTACATCAGCTTCACTTTTGTTCGATCAATAAACGTTTCACATTCCGGTGCACTGTGACTACCAAAATCCACTTGAAATAATGCACAATCAACAGGTTCAGCTGACGCTTGGTTTCATTATTGAATTTATGGTGTGCTATTTTCGTCTTCCATCATAAACAAGTGCAAATTTCACTTCCCCGGACATAACAGGGTCACGCATATCAGCTTTCCTAAATTCGTTTAAAATCCCTCATCACGTTCGATACCCGCCAACCAGGAAAACTATTCAGGCACTGTTTTTCCTTCTTCCCGTTTGCAGCGACAGACGACGATATTTGACCCGTTTCGTCATCGACCCCGTATTGCCGATCTTCGGCGTGGTACTATTTATTTCCCATTAGTCCCATGATAGAGAGCCGGTATTTCAGTGAACTCTGTTCTTTTTTTGTCTAGTTACAAAAATCCAACACCCATTCAATGGGCTATCGTTAATACCCAAGACGCAAATTAGCACTGGGCGATATAACATATCATCCGTAGCTCAGCGTTAAAATAGGCGGCAATAGAATCGACCATGTCTGGGTGCGAATCCTAGTTCGATTCATAGCATTTCAGGGTGAGACATTTGTTCGAGTGCTTTGAGAGACTTCTTCTTCTTGGCATAACATCCTCCACTGAGACATTGCATCCTCGCAGCTTAGTGTTCAGTAAGCACTTTCACAGTTATTAACTGCGAGGTATTTAAGCGATGTTACCATTTTTGCATTCGTATATCATGAGGCACGATGATACTTTTATGTCAGGGAAGTCGAGAAAATTTTCCTAGACCGGACCGGCAATCAAACCCAGTCACCTTCAGCATTGTCTTGCTTTGTAGCCGCGCATCTAACCGCACAGCTAAGGAAGGCCCCTGAATACTTTGAGAGTATTCATGCTGATGAACGAAAGCATAAAAATGCATAATAAACACTTGGTGGGGGTGTGATATTAGAAAGAGATTAACCAAAAGTTGTTTAGTTGTTTAGGTTTAGTGCTCACAGGGTTATGAACATCATTATGTAAATTTGATGTAATGATTAGTAAAAATAGAAGGGTTGTGTACAAGACAAGACCGCTCGACGTAAACTACGTAAAACTTCTTAGTACAATGAGAATCATGTTAATATTAGGTTATATACATGACACAATCTTAAATATTAACTAAAAATTATGTGAAGTTTGAAATATTTACGTAAAATACGTAACAAACAACATAATTTTTTTCTTCAACCACCACCGACGGTTATCTCATATGTTACTTGAACCGTTGCCGGCGAAAACATCGTTTCTAGACCAACATTTGAAAAGGGCGTAACAGCCAAAATTTATTCCTTCTGATTCTTCGTCTACATATATAACTATATATGTGGACAAAGAAACAGAAGGAATAAATTTTGGCTGTTACGCCCTTTTCAAATGTTGGTCTAGGTTTCAAGTCAATTCGCGCGTTTGCGGTTTTGCTGGAAATCATCATGCGGTCGTCCTCAGCATCGGCAGCGCTCAATTGAGTTTGTTTAAAATTCTTACTCAGCGAGTGAAAAATGAGAGAGAAAATTGCACGTGCACAATTCTGCTATCACCGACGACAGCCACTCATTGATTTACCGCTTATTTGCTACAGACGCCATCTTTGTGAATAATTTTCTGCAGCAACTAACCGTCGACGGCAGCCACCGGCAAAAAATTCCTCTCGATGCTCCTTTTTAGTCACTAACAGCAGCAAAACAAAAGTAAGAATTTTGCGAGAAAATGCAACAATTTTCAATACGGCAGACGAAACCTTCTTATTCATAAGATGATGGCCCTAAAAAAGGACCGATTGCAAACAAAATAGCTTGCGCGTGCGAAAAGGCTGCTTTCTTATATTTAATGAAGTAAGCTCTCTAGCTACGCCCCACTCGTTAAGCGTTCACTTCAACTCAGTGGCGTTTCCCTAACATCAATCTACCTGTGCACTGGACTTAAATTAAGGACATTTTCGTGCAAAAATGTATAGAATAACTAGATTTCGATTAGTTTAAACGACTCTAATCATTATATTTTCCCTTCGGGCTGTAGAAATATCCAAATTTTCATTTTTTGTATCAGTGCACAGGTAAAAAGTGAGGTTACGCGACGCCACTGCTTCAACTAAAGCTCGATCCACTTAGTATTTGGCCGTTTCTTTCCAATTACTGCGGCGCCTCTGGTTGTCTTTCATAGCTACTGTGTAGTTAGTAAGACTAGTAACCAACATTTAAACAACAATGTGCATCATTTGTTGTCAATTATACAACCATCATCCAGTTCGATTCAAGCAGTGGTACGAAAACGAGTTCTATTTAGAAAAAATGGGAAAGGCTAGATCACACGAGGGAAACCGCCATTTCCGAGAACGGTAGACTTAAAAAGCATATATGCACCACTTCGGAACGTCTCAACAGGTTACCGGAATTGCTGAACTACGATGCATTTACTTCATAAATTAATGAATTTGCTACATAAATTAATTTACAATGTTATGAAAACTCATATGTGACTATGTACATTATGTGGAAGATAATGATTTTAAAAATGTATTGAAGGTAACCACTTTCTCTTCGACTCGAAGCCACGACCCTGCAGTACGCTAGACTGGTGCTTCAACCAACTAAGCTACGAAGAACCTCCGTCGGCCTTCGCAACCTAGAGGCTACTGAATGAGCTCGAGATTCCCAAATTGGACGCATAGTCAAATCACTCACAATCCATTTGTCAAGCCAACACTTCCACATGTGTATATAGTACACGTTCACATTAGAGGAGCGTGAGTATTTAGTCTGTTGACTTGTAAGGTCGTCTTCAGTGTCTCAACTTGAGTCGAGTCAAGTACGAGACACTGAAGACGACCTTACAGTTGAGGTCGAAAAGTAATACGATTTGGTGGAATTAAATGGAATTGTACTAAGCTCGTCTCAATGACAGTGAAATATTTCTTAAATAGTTTCAGTCTTTTAAAATCTCTCATTTTCTTACCTGGCTTTATGGAAATGCGATGGTTTCCCTCCTCTATCTCTAAATCGGATACTAGTATTCCCTGTGTCAGATAAATTATGTAATGCATTAATTTATGAAGTAAATGCATCGTAGTTCAGCAAGTCTGTTAAATTGTTAAAACGTTCCGAAGTGGTGCACTGGTGCATATATGCTACCGTTCTCGAAAAAGGCGGTTTTCTTCGTGTGGTCTAGCCTTTCCCATTTTTTTTTCCAAATGGAACTCGTTTTCGTACTCCTGCTTTAATCGAACTGGGTGATGGTTGTATAACTGACAACAAATGATGCACATTGTTGTTTAAATGTTGGTTACTAGTCTTACTAACTACACAGTAGCCATGAAAGACAACATTGTTTCAGCGCGGTATTCTATGTTACCAACTATTATCATATTTAATAAAAGCAGAATCATCATACAGAGTGTAGTTACTTGTCAGTCATAGACACTATTCACACTTTGGTATGATTAGGAGATTGAAGTGCAATAATTCTGTAATTTGAATACTGTATTGTGGTTGTATTGTCTATTTTGTCATTGATATTAGTACAATGCTATCTCGATACATCCTTTGCTATTTTTTTCTATTATTCAAAGAATAGGTTCTAGGTTATAGTTGATTGAGGTTGCAAATTGCATATTTGATGATAATTTATTTGGATGTAATCAGGAGGAAATTCACGGTATATATGATTGCATATTAGTTAAATATCGAACGCAAAAACCATTAAATTTGTAACTGCTATAACTTTTGATTCCCTAGATGAAATATTTTGAAATTTTCACAGCAGACGCCTGGATATTATATCTTTCGAAAGGCGAGTTCAGAATGGATGGACATTTTTTTTCGTTAATAATGGTCACAGGCACACCGTGACCCGCCACGAAGGCAAACTAAACCCCCGGTGGCTCATAATGGAATAGCTCATTTTTAAAGCTGGGGTTGTCAACGGTGTTTGATGGTCATCTTAGGAGGAAAGCCAGAGTAGACGAGATGCGACAAAGAAATTTGACAGCTCATTGATAAAATTAATACTCTTTCGCGAGAATTGCGTTGGACTCCGAAACGAAACGAGCCGAATAGTTTCCCAGAACGCATCAACTGCAGCAGCGTCTCTTCTTCTTCTTATTGGCATTACATCCCCACACTGGGACAGAGCCGCCTCGCAGCTTAGTATTCATTGAGCACTTCCACAGTTATTAACTGCGAGGTTTCTAAGCCAGGTTACCATTTTCGCATTCGTATATCATGAGGCTAGCACGATGATACTTTTATGCCCAGGGAAGTCGAGACAATTTCCAATCCGAAAATTGCCTAGACCGGCACCAGGAATCGAACCCAGCCACCCTCAGCATGGTCTTGCTTTGTAGCCGCGCGTCTTACCGCAAGGCTAAGGAGGGCCCCAGCAGCGTCTCTACTGGCACCAAAAGGCATGAGCGAAAAGCTGCCGTCAAACGCCCCCAAGTTTTCGGAAGAAAACGCGCGTCTCTACTGGCACCAATAGGCATGAGCGAAAAGCTGCCGTCAAACGCCCCCAAGTTTTCGGAAGAAAACGCGCGTGTGGCAGAAATAAACTGCACTAGCTAAAAGCCCTGTAAGTTGCATTAATTTGACGTTTATCAAACAAACTGCAAAATAAAAAGTAGGTTTTCTGTTTATCAACAATCGACTAACACCACCCCCTCGTTTATCCAAAGCGAAAGAAAGAAACAGAAAAGCATGCGCTGCTTCTCTGTCTAATACGCGTTGTTTAGTAAAGCTTGACTTCCACCGCTAGGTTCGCTAGAGTTCCAAAATCATGGAAGGACCAAATTCCACGGCAAAGATGCCTATATGTTATGTGCGTTTATGCTTGCGATTCACTTATGGGATTGGTTAATTGACCGAAACCGATTGCTAAATAGTATAATTATAATTATAATATATAATTATAATATATAATTATAATATATAATTATAATATATAATTATAATTATACATAAACTAGTCGACTCGGCAGACGTTGTCCTACATAGTAGGCGAAATACTCGTTGTGAACTGCCCATGAAAATTTTCCATTCGAATATTAATTTTAGTTTTTCACGATTTACTCGATTTTTGTCGTGATTTTTGCATGAGTACTTGATACTTGATGGGCTACAGCTCTTCGATGAACCTACGCCGAATGGAGTATCCTTCTCCACTGGACTCGATCCTGGGCTAATCGCTTCCAGTCGCCCTGAACATTGAGCACCCTCAGGTCCTCTTCAACTGCAAAAAGCCATCGTGTACGCGGCCTTCCACGAAGCCTGCGGCCTCTTCCGGGTTCTCTACTAAATATTATCTTCGCTTGACGTTCTTCCGGCATACGAACAACGTGACCAGCCCACCGTAGTCTGCCGTGTTGTATAAGCTTAATAATATCCAGCCCTTTATACACCTGGTACAATTCGTGATTCATGCAATGCCGCCAGATACCGTTCTCCTGTTTACCGCCGAGTATTCTCCGCAGCACCTTACGCTCAAACACTCCGAGAGCTCTCCGATCAGCCTCCTTTAACGTCCATGTCTCATGGCCGTATAAAGCCACCGGAAGAATCAGAGTAGTATACAGCGCGAGTTTTGTTTTCGTTTGCAGACTACGGGACTTAAGCTGGTTACGAAGTCCGTAATAAGCCCTATTTGCAGCTGCAATACGCCTTTTCACTTCGCGGGTAACATCATTATAGCACGTCACTAATGTTCCAAGATACACAAATTCTTCTACCACTTCAAATTTTTCACCATCCAGCACCATTTCGCTACCACCACCACTAATGAACCCACGTTGATTGCCAGCGACCATGTACTTCGTTTTGCTGGTATTGATCGTGAGTCCAATCCTCGCTATCTCCCTCTTAAAAGGCACAAAAGCCTCTTCCACGGCACGGCGATCAATTCCGATAATATCGATATCGTCCGCAAATCCCAGGAGCATATGCGATTTTGTGATAATGGCATCGCTTCTTTGCACACCAGCTCTCCTAATCGCTCCCTCGAGCGCTATATTGAACAGTAGATTCGATAGTGCATCACCCTGCTTTAATCCGTCTAAGGTAACAAATGACGTCGATATTTCATCCGCAACGCTTACACTTGATTTCGATCCGTCCAACGTTATACGAATCAGCCGTATCAGTTTCGCCGGAAAACCATGTTCAAGCATAATTTGCCATAATTCATTCCGTTTCACTGAATCGTACGCCGCCTTGAAATCAATAAACAGATGATGTGTCTGCAAGTTGTACTCCCGGAATTTATCAAGGATTTGTCTCAGGGTAAACATTTGATCCGTCGTTGATCGGCCCTCACGAAAACCTGCTTGGTATTCGCCGACGAAGGACTCTTCAAGCGGTCTCAATATGTTGAACAGAATACGGGACATAATTTTGTACGCCGAATTAAGGAGGGTTATTCCTCGGTAATTGGCGCACTCCAGTCTGTGCCCTTTCTTAAAGAGAGGGCAAATGAGGCCGTCCAACCAGCTAGCAGGCATTTTCTCGTCTTCCCATATTTTCGACATAATATGGTGCAGAACTTCATAAAGCTGCTCACTGCCATGTTTGAGAAGTTCAGCCGGGAGCTGGTTCATTCCCCGCAGCCTTATTGTTTTTCAGCTCTTTAACAGCTTTTTTAACCTTATCTAGTGTAGGTGACTCCACAGCTTGTCCATCGTCGCTAATATTTATTCTGTTCACCGATGCACTGTCACTTCCTCCATTCAACAAAGTCTCGAAGTGTTGCTTCCACCTGGCAGCCACCTCAGTTTTATCTGTCAGCAAATTCCCTTGTTGGTCGTTGCACATGACGGGAGATGGCGCTGTCTTTCTCCGCACGCCATTGACATAATCATAAAACCTCCGCATATAGTTCTGCTCCATTTTTTCCTGCGCCTCACTAATAACTTGTTCTTCGTACTCTTTTTTCTTCCTGCGGTGGGTTCGTTTTTCGGCTGCTCTTGCTTCCTTGTACCGATCTCTATTCGATCGGGTACCCGACACCAACATCCGGCTTCTGGCAACGTTCTTCTCGTCTGTCTCTCTCTGACACTCCACATCGAACCAACCCGTCCTGGGTCGCCTCTGTGCAGTGCCTACCACTTCTCGTGCTGTTGTGCTCACCGCTCCATGGATCGACTCCCATAGATCGTTGATGTTGTCGCTAACGTTGATTGCACTTATCCGTTCGTCGAGCTTCTGGCGGTACTCAACCGAGTATGAGTAAAATATCATTTAAACCCGTCCATAACGTTAACGAACGTATCTGCTAGAGGAATGAGGAAAATCCGTCCAGCCGTTTTCGAATTAAGCGGATACGAACACAGACCATATCATTTTTATTATAAGCAGAGAGAAGATATTGTAACATACTGAAGTCGCTTTTCACGCGAAGGATACGAGTCGCGTAAATTAGAAGAGCGTAAAAACGCATATATCTCAAAACACGCCTAAAACCTGCGTAAATCACAAAATGCGTGTTCAAGAATCGCGTAAAAAGCAACCCGCGTAAAAAAACGATTTCAGTGTACATCGTGTATGAAGCGTTGATTCTTCCTTGAGCAAATGGTCCAATAAAATTGAAAATCCTTCGAGAACCGGCAGAAATGTTGACGATTAGCGTGATGTTTTTTAAGCAATCGCAAAGTGAACCCAAATATAGAAAACACTGAAAACGTAGTCCCACGTCAAAATTAATCAATTTTCGGATAGACAAACAAGTTGAGGATAAAAGAAGAGAATGCCTTTTGCTTCTTTATCAGGATTGCACCTCATAACTGAATTATTTCCGCATTAAAGATTACTATTTACATATTAAATACTTCCACAATTTTTAACTAAAACTAAGTTATCATTCATGCATCTGTTCATCATATAACTGAGTTTTTTTTTCCTTATTTGGTATTTTATTAATCACTGCGACCATTTGGTAGATCTATTGTGATATTTATAACTGAGTTACGATAGACCCGCAAAATCCAGGATATCAATTAGGGAAACGGTTCGACACTTCATCTCATAGCTCCCATTTCCATTCCATCAAAAACAAAGCAATGAAAAGGATTTTGATTTGTTTTTTTTTTTAATTTTTGTTATTTTTTTCAGCAGTGAGCACGTATGTATGTTAGCAAAAAGATATCCAGGATTGGTGCTGTATTTCTTTGTTTTACGATTAGATGAATATATGTCCAGATTGATTGATTTGAGGTTTCTATTTGGCATTCTTTTGTTTGCAAGAAGTTGCATAAAGTGTAATTTTACAGTACTTTATCATGTTCCAATGTTCATGTATTTTTTGGGTTCATATGTTGATTACCATGTACCGGAGTTAGAAGGCGAAACGGAAAAAAATATGCCCAATACTAATCCAGGAAACATAGCTTCTGCAGCCATGGGCCATATCACAAACAGAACTACTATCGCTATGTCTATGTCTCCCGCTCGCAAATGATACCACAGAACAGAAAGTATAGCTGCGCCAACCGGCCGCAGACCAAACATGTACGAGTGAACGACTTTAAATAGTCGATACTGTGCTCCTTTCGTTTTTTTCCTAGGGACCTATTTATAAAGTTTACATTCATCGGTTTGTTTAGTACGAACGTAGGTCTCCCTTCTTTTTCTCTCACATGAACCATCTTTAAGCAAGCGCCTCGCCAATACAGATTCTTCAGATTCTATCGACTATCGAGATGGACAACACGTTTTTCGGCGAATTCAATGTGGTTAACTTTTTTTAAGGAAGCAACAAAACAGGAAGAAAATTTTCGATTTGGATCGACAGATGGGTGCCGGGATTAGACCGGCAGTTTTGTGCGTTGTGGATTGAAAAATTAGAAGATTTACAAATGTTAGACAATGATTGTTTTTGTTTGTGCCACACGTTAGTAGACATAGCTTTAGAGTCAATTTTGTAATAAAATCCGTGTGTCCGTGTGTGTTAAGATATTCTCGCATCAAGCTTCGTTTCGAATCTTTCATATTTAAATACGTATCTTTAAAGATTACACCGTCTTATGACAATTTTGTTGAACAATTCTGGACTAATGTGCGATTTGGGCGTAATTTATTTTGTAAACAAACATTGGAAGGCGAATTCCAGCTACAGCAAGCATTTCCTGAGAATACCACGGTATGTATCTGATAGAATAGACTTTCCCCCAGCAGGTAAGGGAATTAGATTTGAAGAAAAACGCTTGCATTCTACGGAATCCACAAAACAATGTTTGTTTACAAAATAAGTTACGCCCAAATCGCAAATCGGTCCCGAATTTTTCAGAAACTTATAATTTTGGCGTAAAATGCATCTTCTTTCCGCAATTCAATCTGTAAAATCCATAGTGTGTTGTTTCCTGATACTTCCTGATACATTTACAAGAAACGCAACAATTAGTGAATTGTATTCTGTATTAAAATAGTAGAATAAAATTCGTCATGTTTTTTATTTTAACCCTTAGGTACGCTCACTGAGTTCAAATGAAATACGTTCGATCCTTGACTTTTTAGACGCATCAATGTCGCACTTGAAAACCTTCATCAAAATCAATCCGATCTACAATAAATGCAAATGCTTGACATTTCGAAAACCGTGCCATCAACGTGTCGAAATACAGAAATAAAGCTATCATAGCGAAAAGCCTGCCCCACATTATCAACAAAGCGGTAGGCGTCTAATTGTAAACGCCCGTCTGGAATGGCACCAGGCAGAGGAGGCAGCGCACTTGGTTTTCTGATGCATAGCGGGGTAAAAAGAAGTTAGGCAAGCAGAAGTGTTTTCCTTGTTGCATCGGAAATTCGAATTCAATCCGAAGTGTGTTTGTTTGTTCTTAGAACTGTAACCAACAGTCTCAATTGCACGCAATTTTATGCCGAGTGAGGAGTTTCTATTGGTAGACAAGTTGAAAGCCTTAAGAATGAGAGTCAACTTCTTTTGCCAAATATTGGTGAGCTATATAAACAAATATTTTCTTTGTAATCCACGTATAAACATAAGAATTCCATCATGTTTAGTACTTCTTTATCACATTAGTAATCGATGAAAAACAAAGAAAGCCGAATTTGAAGCCAAATAAATATTTCCTCCTATAAACGAAAGTGTTTTTTCGCATTCTAGTAAAGAAAATAAAAAGTATATATGATCAATGATAGAAATCTGTGAAACTATCTTCCGTAACGGAAAAAATATTTTTTTGAAAATTTTATCAACAAAAACTGGTAGCATTTCAATGTACAAAACAAGAAAAAAACCTATGTAAGACATGAAGTGCCAAGCAATTATCCACAAAGGGGTTTTCAAATTCATACAGCAATATAATTCACTAATCGCATGCATTTCGCTGCCAATAAGCCGAGCACTGTGCAGTATAATTCATGTTATAAAAACAATGTAATAAAACATAAATCGTTTCATCAAATTTGTTTCATTAACAATGAGCTTTTTCGTTCAGGAGAGTTAAGGGATTTCTTTTATTACTTCAGCCTTGTGATTTTTTAATATAATATTAAATTTATCACATGGAGAATACGGGAGCGTAGGACGTACAATGGAAAAGTTCGTCTATTTATGATTCAGTAGTAGTTAATTAGCTAGCATATATCGTTCTCAAGCACAGACTGAATAAGTCTGAGATAAATTCATGCAATTGTTAGCCCTCAAGTGTTTAGCAGTAGATAAATCTACTCTCGAGCTTGTGGCGACTGCTGCCCTTTGTGTACGATTGAATCATCTCCGCTGCACTTTGACTGCATACATGCACAGTGTAACGGCGGATTGAGTTAGCAAACTGTTGCTCGAGTCAGTATACTTCACAATTCATAGCAAATGATGATCAGATAGAGTAATTGACTGGATTTGCCTCTGTGTTATATTGATAAATAACCGGTTGTATAGCACGGCAACGTTCAGAATAGCTTACTACTTCATCGACGATTTCTTCATATGGATTTTCTAAACGTCGCACAGCAGAATAAAAACAAAGCAAATTCCAGTAATGGCATTCTCTAGCTCCTTTCGCTTCTATATGTAGTGCACAGATGAGTCATGAGATGGTATATGAAGAATTGATTCAAACGTCCCAAGGCTACCGCCGAAAATAGGCAACACAAACGCGCGGAAATGATTTGGACTCGGCCCACACAAGTGGAATAAAAGATATCCCGGCTAATGACGTAAAGTCTCATGTTTCCTCACATGCTCTCAGTCTGTTGTTGTTTGACGCAGCAGACCTGGACCCGTGTGGCATAAAGAGACCGAGAGATAACGACACCGACCCACTACTAAAGTGAAAATCTCTTCCTCTTCACTGACCTGAAAGTAGGTTACTGACGCTTGCCCAAGGCCTGAAGAGCGTGTTCGTGGTGTGAACTTTTACAGCATAGAACAAAACTACTCGCCACTTTTCTATTCGTTCAAACACCCACTCACACACACTTCGCTGTGCATCAGCTGTAGTCAGTATCTAACCATAGTGAAGGTAGTAGATACGTGCTGCGAAATCCTAAAATCTTACATAATTGGCAATCTGCGAACACAACGTAGTTTGCACCACGGCGAATCAGTGCCACAGTTAGCTGGGTAGAGCAGATACATCCAATTCCAGCCGCGTCGCATCGGACCAAAACAGAAAGCAAAACTGACGCTACTATTGTCGTAAAAAATATACGGAAAAAAAACTCGATTTGACCAGTATTACCATCGATAAACAACTGCACTATGGGTCATAAAGGTGAAATTGATTGATCGACAATGGAAACGAAATATATTGAAAGAATAAAACATAATTTAATTTACAGATCATCATATCCGGAGTTATTTCGGTGGGTCACTGGGTCAGATGCAATAAATTGACCACAACTTCCTTTTTTGGCGATATAAGTCCAACAAAATGTCGCTTTTATCATCCCTATGGGGACTAATTACGTAAGCACTTATGGGGAAAGGGGCGGTTTGCCATTTTCTTACGTTCCATATAAATAAAAAAATATTTGTATGAGAAAAATCTTATATAGGGGGAGGGGTGGTTAAAAAAACAGAAAAATTGCTTACGTAATTAGTGCACAGCCCCTATTCATACCATTTCGGTAAATTTGTAAAGTAAATTACCTATATGGGGAACCAAAAATCATGGTGACACCTGTTCCAGAAATGGCCAACAGCGGGTCCGCGACGTTTGGCATAATTCTGCTTTTTTTACGTCATGGTCTGTTCTTTGGGTCATTTTATGCCTAACGTACTTATGCCTAATCAACGGGGTATACCCGCCAACAACAGGTTTCTTTGAAGTGACCCTTTGGGAACCGACCCCAAAATGGCCACTTCAATATGTTTAGCAATATGGGTGTCAAACTTCAGCATTTTGCAAGACAAGTAGAGTTATGGCATCCGAATATGATTCTGGGAATATTGGTCACCTTAGGATCAGTTCCGAGGCCCTCGAAGAAGCCTCCGGGAGCATCAAAAACTGTTATTTTCTAAATGTCACAAATTATGGCAATAATCCTACTTTTGCAAGAAAAGAAGGATTATGACATCCGGGTATGTTTTTGGGGATGTTGGCCATCCTGAGGTCAGTTCCGAGGCCCTTCGGTGAGCTTCCGGACGTTTTCAAGTAGAAAACGAATTACATATCTGTTGATTTGATACAAAGTGATTATAGTGGAAGTAAATGGAATAGTGAGGTCTTTTAACTTTGTAACATTTCCACTAAGCCGCTCAATAATAATTATTCATCAAAAACGGCCTTTTCGAAATGTCTATGAGTAGGACTATGACATCGGGAAATGCTTTTGGAGATATTGGACACTCCCAGGTCAGTAGCGAGGTCCTTGAGAAAGCTTCCGTAAGCATCAAAATCAGCCATTTTCAAAATACCACAATCTTTGGCAATATGGGTATCAAACTTTATTCATTTCATTTATTCAGACTAAGGCCGAAGTGGCCTGTGCGGTATATAAAAGTCTTCTCCTTTCGGCTCGGTCCATGGCTACACGTCGCCAACCACGCAGTCTACGGATGGTCCGCAAGTCATCTTCCACCTGATCGATCCACCTTGCCCGCTGAGCACCTCGCCTTCTTGTGCCCGTCGGATCGTTGTCGAGAACAATTTTCACCGAGTTACTGTCCGACATTCTGGCTACGTACCCGGCCCACCGCAGTCGTCCGATTTTCGGGGTGTAAACTATGGATGGTTCTCCCAACAGCTGATGCAACTTGTGGTTTATTCGCCTCCTCCACGTACCGTCCGCCATCTGCACCCTACCATAGATGGTACGCAGCACTTTCCTTTCGAAAACTCCAAGTGTGCGTTGGTCCTCCACGAGCATCGTCCAGGTCTCGTGTCCGTAGAGGACTACCGGTCTAATGAGCGTTTTGGAGATTGTCAGTTTAGTACGGCGGCGAACTCTATTCGATCGGAGCGTCTTGCGGAGTCCAAAGTATGCACGATTTCCAGCCACTATGCGTCTCCGAATTTCTCTGCTGGTATCATTTTCGGCAGTCATCAGTGAGCCCAAGTACACAAATTCTTCTACCACCTGGATTTCGTCACCCCCGATGCAAACTCGCGGTGGGTGGCTCAAATTGTCTTCTCTTGAACCTCTTCCTATCATGTACTTCGTCTTCGACGTGTTGATGACTAGTCCGATCCGCTTGGCTTCCCTCTTCAGTCTGATGTAGGCTTCCTCCATCTTCTCAAAGTTACGTGCCATAATATCTATGTCGTCAGCGAAGCCAAATAGCTGGACGGTCTTATTGAAAATTGTACCACTCGTGTTAATCCCTGCTCTTCGTATTACCCCTTCCAAAGCGATGTTGAATAGCAGACACGAAAGACCATCACCTTGCCGTAGCCCTCTGCGGGTTTCGAAGGGACTCGAGAATGCCCCTGAAACTGAAACTACGCACATCACGCGATCCATCGTCGCTTTGATCAACCGTGTCAGTTTATCCGGAAAACCGTGTTCGTGCATTAGCTGCCATAGCTGGTCCCGATCGATTGTATCATATGCGGATTTGAAGTCGATGAATAGATGATGTGTGGGCACGTTGTATTCGCGACATTTCTGCAGTACTTGGCGAATGGCGAACATCTGATCCGTGGTGGAGCGTTCGCCCATAAAACCCGCCTGGTACTGCCCCACGAACTCCCTTGCAATTGGTGCTAGTCGACGGCATAAAATTTGGGAGAGTACCTTGTAGGCGGCGTTCAGCAATGTGATTACGCGGTAGTTGCTACAATCCAGCTTATCGCCCTTTTTGTAGATGGGACACACGACACCTTCCATCCACTCCTGCGGCAAAACTTCCTCCTCCCAAATCTTAGTAATGACCCAGTGCAGCGCTCTAGCCAGTGCCTCACCACCGTGTTTAAATTGCTCTCCTTTTGTCAGCCGGCCAATCTCCGCCTGGATTTCCTGGAGATCCAGAGCCGGTATAATTATGTCCTGCGCGCGTTCCCCCAGGTCCATCACCATACCGCCATCATCGTCTACCACATCGCCATTCAGGTGCTCTTCGTATTGCTGCCGCCACCTTTGGATCACCTCACGCTCGTTCGTAAGAAGGTTCCCGTTTATGTCCTTACACATATCATGCTGTGGCACGTGGCCCTCACGTGAACGGTTCAACTTCTCATAGAACTTTCGTGTGTTATTAGCGCGGTACAGTTGCTCCGTCTCTTCACGGTCTCGATCTTCCTGCGAGTTTTGTCTGTTCCGCGAATGCTTATATCGTGCCTCGTTCGCCATCGTGCGGTGTTGCAGCAATCTCGCCCATGCTGCATTCTTCTCTTCTACTAACTGGCGCATCTTACCCAGTACCATGAAGCCGGTTCCTAGCTCGTTGGTGGTGCCACAGCTTTGGTAGAAGGTAGCTGCTCGATGCCCGCTTTTCCACACTTTCTGTCCTGTCCAGCAAATCTCCTGCAGCGCCACGACGTCGAAGTTGCAGGGATGTAATTCATCGTAGATCATCCTGTCGCAACCTGCGAAACCTAGCGACTTGCAGTTCCATGCAGAGTGTAAAATAATCGAAAATTTTTGGTGAAGTGCACCTTTCTTCACTTGTCAGCTCACTTCCAGACACATTCATAGTCGGCTCAGTTGAATATTAGTCATTGAATATTTATGCACATTTTACAAATTGATAAATTATCTGAAATCTGAACACGTTTCAAATGAGTAAAGTAAATTATCACATAGAACTGAATCCGATTTTCAATCGCGAGGCACTTTCAACGGTAAACATCAACATAAGCAATGCTATTTTTTTCTGCACATAGTAAGCACACTCAGTGACAGTCGAATGAATGAGTTGGTGGAGTAGTCGTCTGCCTATGTCATTCTATGTTTTGAATATTCATGCAATGTTTGTCAAAATTCGGACCGAATTTGCTTCATGAAGATAAATATTTTATGCTCTGGTTCCATGTTCCAAGCTTCCAATCGTGATCCTTTATTCGTCGCCTAGGTCTTTGCCGATTATATCGAGTCCAGTGGCGTCTGGTGGGCATGTGCAACCTGTTCATTGAACAGGTAGACGAAATAATAATCATCTAATTAAGATTACTTTATACTGTATTGAAAAACATTTAAGTTGTGGTTGGTCGAAAATAGGGGAAACTCCCTTTTAAACAAATTGCATTGTAACCGCTACGTTCAATTTTGTTGATGAACAAAACTACACACACTGAAAATTCGCCTAGCCGAGCATAGCTTTGTTGTTTGTATTTGCGTGTTTGATTGCGTTGTGTTATGACATACAAGAGACATTCGCAAAAATTAAGACCATATGAATCCTGCAGCAAAACAGTTGGTGGAACTTTTTTTCTCTCTCTGTCCACTTTGTAGATCTCAAAGCTATGCGACGGACTCGCTACAAAATAACGTCGCAGCTCGTTCAAATTTGCGACGTGAACGAAAGAAAAAATATAAGAGAGAATCTGTAGGAACTTTTCCCTCTGTTCGCCTTTTTTGAGAACGAGACCATGCCAAATTGCGAGCATACAACAGCGTCGCCGTCTCACATTGCATTCGATCTCGTTCAGCTGCAAAATTTGAACGAGCAAGTAGGATTATTCTGAAGCGGAACATGAATGAAGCAAACACTCCACACACACATTGTAGGCTCTCTAATTTCATTTGGTCCGTATAGGGAGATGCACGGCATGAATGGCTTTTCGGTTCAACACATTTGGTTGAACGTAGTTTCATTCCCTTCACATTTATGTGTCGAATCGAAACAGTGTTAGTGTGCCAGTAGATTTCATGACGATACTGCTTCCACTGCTCTTCTATTTGAATGAATTTGGTCATTGACGATTTTCTTTTATTTCAAGCAGTTGGAGAACTTTGCTTGCAATCTAAAAAATTGAATTTGTTTCATAAGTTTTCGGAATTCGAAGAAAACAGTTTTAGGTTGCCCTAAAATCGTAAGTAAATTTGTTAGCACATAGAATTTTATTTTTATTTTATATTCATTGGAACTCACAGATGGCTGCAGAACATTGTTTGGTAGATGAAATTTTGCAACGGCCATTTGCTTCTCGCACGGCTGAAGAAAGAATGTTTCTTGTAAAATGCCCAGTTCCTCGTCCATCTATGGAAATGTTGAAGTCGACATACAAACTGAAGGGAAAAGTAATGACGCGAAATTTCAATGTGTCGTCATATGACCACCTATGGCTTTGCGGTTCCACAAAATTGAATAAGCTGTTTTGTTGGCCATGTTTACTATTTCGGAATGCTAATGACAAAGGCTTATGGTCGAAAAACGGTTATAATGATCTGAATCACCACACTGCATCCATGAAAACACATTCATCTTCAAAGGATCATATCAACAGTGCTTTTGCTTTGACAACGTATGGGCAGCAAAGAATTGATGAAGCTCTCGATCATTGTCGCCATTTGGCCAGAAACCGGCATAATGAAGAGGTAACGAAGAACAGAAATGGGATGAAAACTCTGTTGGAGGTGACATGTTTTCTTGGGTCACATGGTTTGGCGTTCCGTGGACACGACGAGACAGCTGATTCGGTGAACAGAGGAAACTACAAAGATTTTTGTAGTATTATCGCTATCAAGGACCCTGCATTTAAAGAATTCATTGACAGCAAGGTATTCAGTGGAACATCTGGAGGCATTCAGAATGAATTAACTGACTGTATCGGAGAAAATATACTTAATGTGATTAAAAAGGAGGTAATTGAAGCAGATTTTGTATCAATAATGCTGGACGAATCCATTGACTCTGCACAATTATCTCAACTTTCATGTGCCTTGCGCTACGTCAAGTCTGATGGTAAATATGAAACTATAGTGTATAATAAAATGCTTAACCTAAACAAAATAACTTAACAGGAACACCGGTTGAACGACTCGTTGGGCTGGTGGATGTCAGTAATGACAAAACAGCAACAGCTCTGGCCGCACAAGTTGATGAAATCGCTTCTTCCTTTGGTCTTACTGCTGACAAATTAGTAGCACAAACATATGATGGGGCTGCTGTCATGTCTGGTTCTAAGCACGGCGTACAACGGCTAGTCAAACAACGGTTCCCGAAGGCAGGATTTATCCATTGTCGTGCCCATGTTTTGAATTTGGTACTCCTCCATTCTTGTACTAATAATAAGAGGACTGCCAGATTCTTCAATACGATTTCATCTCTTGCGTCTTTCTTCTCCCAGTCACCAAAGAGAAATAGTAAGTTGCAGGGAGTTCATGGAAACAAAACTTCCAAGTGTTTGTAAAACTAAATGGTCATACAATTCTCGTATGATCAAGGTGGTTGACATAAACTATGATGCGATATGCGCCTGTTTGTTTGATTTACATGGGAGAAAATGAATTTGATGCCGATTCCTGCACTGCAGCTAGAGGTCTCCACGGATTTTTGATGGAATTTAACACAGTTTTTTGCTGAAGATTTTTGCCAAAATTTTTTCACTTTTACTGATGTTCTTTATCAGATTCTTCAAACGAAGAAGCTTGATATTGTAGAATGTGTCAGAAATGTCAAGGTATGTCAAGCTTCCATCAAAGAAGATCATTTCAGCAGTATTTTAAAAGAGGCAACAATAGTGACTGCTGAGGAGAAAGTTGACATGTCATCGTGTCGTCAGCTGTATGATGCCGTCATCGAGAAGGTTTCTGATGAAATGTCCAATAGATTTGATGGTTTAGGCGAGTATGAGTATCTTGGACTATTGAACTACGAAAAGTTTGAGTGTTTTAATGCAAGTTTCCCGACTAAAATGGTTAAGATGCTTATTCAGCAACATTCCTTCGATGAAGCAAAATTGTGCAATGAGCTGACAGTGTTGTATTCTCGCGCGGAGTTCAGAGGACTGAAAATTAAAGAAATAATTTTGATGATCGTTGAGAAAAGTTTGAGCCAAACTTTCTCAGAATGCTTGAGATTGGCCAAACTGATCTTAACGATACCCAACACAACAGCTTCTGTGGAACGATCGTTCTCGATTTTGCGTCGTGTAAAGAATTACCTTAGATCGACAATGGGACAAAAACGATTGTTTTCTCTCATGCTGATGGCCGTGGAAAGTGAGCTCTTGAAAGACATAAGCAAACACCCAATGTTTTATGATGACGTAACGAATGCATTTGCGAAAAAATGTGAGAGAAGAATTCCTTTGTTGTATAAGTAGGTTTAAGATAAGAATGTCGTTTAATAAATACTCTTGAAATAAAAAAAAAGTTGAACAGGTACTCAATTATGCCACGCGACGCCCCTGATCGAGTCGCATTATCTCTTATATTGTTCGTAATTATTGGTTTTCCAGGCGGCTTATTGGGCCTGCGCAAACCTCCTGTCTCGTCGGAGGGCCGTCGTGTCAGGGCTGTTTAGCGTCCCACCTAACACCAGGACTTGGGCTTGTGCGCTTTGAGCGGCACACGGTCGCTTTGGTGGGGCCTACTTGCGGATACATGCAGCTTTTTATAGGAATTTAATAGGGCCCACTGTCAAACCCCACCACATCCCAGGCAAGCCCCACAACTCGCACATGGCCTGGGGAGGGATCGTCAAGCCCTTGGACATAGTCCCTGCTGCCCTGCTTATAGTACTGCTCAAAGAATTTCAAAAACGGAATCATACTTTGGCCATTACTTGCTATATTCATTTTCACAGAACCCAAGAATTCCTTACCACCCACAGCCGAATATTTCTGGAATTTAAGCGCAAAAACACCTGTAATACAGTGTTAAGAAAAACTCAAATCTCAATCATCATGAACGATTCAAATTAATCGTGAGTCGAACTCGAAACACACCCAATTCAGATTCTAAAAACTCATGGCTCAGTTGAATCATTCATTTCAACCATCGTAGACTTTCTGTTGTTCTTACTCCGTTGAAAACAGTAAATTGACCTTCGTCGCGTAAGCAATGTGTAAACAATAAATTTCTTGCAATTTCTTCTAAACGCTTTTTAGAGCGGTGAAAAGATGCATGCAAAACTCAAGCGTGATGCTTTTCTTACAATTGCAAACGAGTTTGCTCGCGTTACATTAATCTATAAAAGTAGTACTGATGGTGACTGTTGAAACAGTAATATTCGATGTTGAAAGGATAGAATTGATGTGATTGTGACCACCTGGAGAGCAATTAAACAGCCAAGCCTATTCAAAGCTAAAATTGGAGACGCACCTTACCTTCCTAATCGAAACTAAATACCCAATGTATGCTAACTGAGCTCTATTTAACAAATGAGTTTGCTAAATTTTACATCTTGTTGAGTTTTCAACATCAAAAGAGCAAGCATCCTGCGAAAAATAATTCTCGTTAAACGCCAAGCTAGCATTACGAAATGGTTGCAAAAAGGAGTGCCGGTGCACCTCAGTCCATACTCGAAACTTGGTTATTCGCCACGTGCTACAAAATGCTACCCACGACTCTTCGCCTACCAAACCTCAGAAAGCAGACATTTTCTAAGAAGTGCTTCTTTGTGAACCGAGATGAAAGCTTAAAGATTCTGCTCCATGAAGGGTCAGGCGAGGAAAGCCCGGGGATGGCTGACATATTTCTTTCACTTTTATTCAATTTGTACCAGGGTTAATTGGTCAATTGAGTGCGCATATTGGCCCCCAACCAAGTGTGTACTCGCAGTGAAAAAGACTAAACACAATTTAACATCAATACATGCAATATGTTCACTGTTTGTATATGCATAAAATGCTGATGTCTCGTATTTGGACTTGATATGTGTCGCAAGAATAAATAATATTACGATAGGATTTTTTTCACTTCCAAACTTGAAATTAGTTCAACGTCGTGATGTTTTCATTATTAATAGTATAGCTTCAAAAGTTAAATCTAATACGTGTGAATTTTCACCACAGTGTAGCAAAAATAATTCAACGATGTCAGCGAAAACATTGGTTTTGGATATCACAATTCAGCATGGTCTCGACTTTCCATACTTCAATATCTAGCTATGATTTGGACAAAACAACAAGAACGATATATGTGTTTTGCCTTTCTCGTATTTTTAATTCTAAAGACTTATTGATCAATAATTGAGTACCTAATAAAAAATCAACGCTGTACTGCGCTACACGGGTGAAAAGTTCGTAACAAATAATAATAATACACAGGATTTTGTTTTTACACGATTTTTTTTCGCTCGTGTTTTTGATCGTGTGACTTCAATTTACCACCAAAATCCTCGCAACATGTTTCAAAAAATCCAGGATAAATCAAAGAAAAATCACATGATAATTAATATGCGTTAAACATTTAGGACGAGTGGAAAATTGAGAAAATGTAAATCACGTAAAAACAGAATCCAGTGTAATACATAGCACGTGCATTTGTTTTCATCAACTCAACAGGGCCTTATAGATCAAGTTCCATTTAGAACGTGAGTCTATGGGGAAGAGGAAGATTCGAACATTCGAACTGTATGACAAATGAAAAAAATCAAAAGAAATAGCAGCTTCACACAAACGTGCTAACGTGATAGTAATTAAGTTGGCTAACGTCGTCGACGGCACTGTAAACAAGCCAAAGTTCGGGCATTTTATTGCTTACTTGATAATACAGTACGAGACACTGCAGAAACAATGAAAGTATTTCGGTTCAGTTATGCGAGGATTTACATCACCACAATCAAACCATGCCGAATCATGAAGCGCGAGTACACGAACGCGTTTGGCCGATGGAAACATTTCAATCAATATTTTGAACCAGATAATGCGTCGTTTTGCCGCAACACTTGAAATTTGATCTCTTGAAAGAAAACAGCTGCCGATGTGATTGGAATGCTTCTGGTTTTTAGAGAATGGAAAATGTTGGTTTTGTGTTTTTTTTTTGCGAGGAAATCTCGCTAACAGTTCCATTTTGTTTGATTAATTGCATCACTATTTGATGTTTGATGATGGCTTCCGCGCTTTCAATGTGCATTAATAGATTTGCTTGTTCATAGAGACCGTGATGGATTGAACGATTGAAAGACGTGGGATTTCTAAGAAGATTATTGAGGTGGGGCTTATTGGGCTTGCTTATATATGGTGGATGTATTACAACTTGAGAGTATCTATACAAGTTTGAACAATTTTAAATATCTTTATAGAAATAATATTGTTGTCTGCGTGCTTCGTGGCTCTCTTGAGAATATTTTTTAAACTTTATTAACCCTTCCGTTACCAACTCCCCCCCTTTTGTCTTTCAAAATTTTTTATCACAACTTTCACCAAAAGAAGCGGAATTTCTTGAAGTTTTTAAAGTTTTATGGATTTCCAGGTCAATAGATTTCTTAGTTATTCCGGATTTGGGTGTTAGCTTTTGACCAATTCTCAGAACGCATACTTCAAAAATGATTATTTCATATATTTTGATTGGAAACGACGCATAAACTAGGTTAATTTTGATCACGAATCAACGAGCACTGCCCACGCGAAGAGACGAGACCCGACGACGAGAAAGAAGCGTTCTATGCAAAATTGAAGTAGACATACGGTGAAAGCCCACTGCGGGACGTAAAAATGGTCCGAAGCACTTTCTTCCCCCGCAATTATATCCATAAAGCCACATGGAAATCTCCTAAGGGGTCGTTCAATAATTACGTAAGCATTTTGTCCTGGTTTTTCGGACTCCACTCCTCCCCTTGTAAGATTTTTCCCATTCCAATTATTTTTTGTTAATATGAAAAATAAGAAAATGACAGACCCACCCCCTCCCCCATATCTACTTACGTAATTATTGAACGACCCCTAATCAAGAAACGGAAAACCAAATCGACCACGTTCTAATCGACGGCAAATTCAAATATTATTGTATGTCCATCAACATCATAGCTGAAGATATCCTACAACAAATGTACGTAGGAACTGATACGAGATGATCGTATATGAACAAAATAAGACGAGTCAGTTAAAAAACTGCTTGGTGTGGGTTTTTAGTCTTTATTAAGGTGTATTTTTAGATTCCAGGATTAAATTAACCTGGCGCGCGGTTTGGTAGAACCCCAACGATATGAAAAACGGGCCGGAAAACTTAGATATAAGGCGCTCCAAAAAGTTGTTTGAAAAAATCATTATTCCATAAAATTTTCCAAATCAAATTAGGTGCATACATTCATCTTACAAGAGTTAGATAACTTTTAGAGGCTTCCGAGCCAGTTGAAAGTGGGATTCCGAGCCTCTTAAAAAGAGGCTTCCGAGCATTTTGAAAGGAGGTTTCCGAGCCTCTTGAAATGAGGCTTCTGAGCATCTTGAAAGGAGGCTTCTGAGCCTCTTGAAAGGAGGCTTCAAGCCTCTTGAAAGGAGGCTTCCTGAGCCTCTTGAAAGGAGGCTTCAGGCCTCTTGAAGGAGGCTTCAAGCCTCTTGAAAGGAGGCTTTCAGGCCTCTTGAAAGGAGGCTTCCGAGCCTCTTGAAGGAGGCTTCCAGGCCCTCTTGAAGGAGGCTTCTGAGCCTCTTGAAAGGAGGCTTCCGAGCCTCTTGAAAGGAGGCTTCGAGCCTCTTGAAAGGAGGCCTGAGCCTCTTGAAAGGAGGCTTCAGAGCCTCTTGAAAGGAGGCTTCTGAGCCTCTTGAAAGGAGGCCTGAGCCTCTTGAAAGGAGGCTTCCGAGCCTCTTGAAAGGAGGCTTCCAGGCCTCTTGAAAGGAGGCTTCCTGAGCCTCTTGAAAGGAGGCCTGAGCCTCTTGAAAGGAGGCTTCCGAGCCTCTTGAAAGGAGGCTTCTGAGGCCTCTTGAAAGGAGGCTTCCGAGCCTCTTGAAAGGAGGCCTGAGCCTCTTGAAAGGAGGCTTCTGAGCCTCTTGAAAGGAGGCTTCCGAGCCTCTTGAAAGGAGGCTTCCTGAGCCTCTTGAAAGGAGGCTTGAGCCTCTTGAAAGGAGGCTTCCTGAGCCTCTTGAAAGGAAGCTTCTGAGCCTCTTGAAAGGAAGCTCTGAGGCCTCTTGAAAGGAAGCTCTGAGGCCTCTTGAGAGGGAGGCTTCCAGGCCTCTTGAAGGAAGCTTCCGAGGCCTCTTGAGAGGGAAGCTTCCGAGCCTCTTGAAAGGAAGCTTCGAGGCATCTTGAGAGGAGGCTTGGAGCTCTTGAAAGGAGGATTTTGAGCCTCTTGAAAGGAGGCTTCTGAGCCTCTCGAAAGGAGGCTTCTGAGCCCCTTGAAAGGAGGCTTCTGAGCCTCTCGAAAGGAGGCTTCTGAGCCTCTTGAAAGGAGGCTTCTGAGCCTCTTGAAAGGAGGCTCTGAGCCTCTTGAAAGGAGGCTTGAGCCTCTTGAAAGGAGGCTCTGAGCCTCTTGAAAGGAGGCTTCCAGGCCTCTTGAAAGGAGGCTTCTGAGCCTCTTGAAAGGAGGCTCTGGAGCCTCTTGAAAGGAGGCCTGAGCCTCTTGAAAGGAGGCTTCTGGAGCCTCTTGAAGGAGGCTTCCGAGCCTCTTGAAAGGAGGCTTGAGGCCTCTTGAAAGGAGGCTGAGCCTCTTGAAGGAGGCTTCTGAGCCTCTTGAAAGGAGGCTTCTGGGCCTCTTGAAAGGAGGGCTGAGCCTCTTGAAAGGAGGCTTCCAGGCCTCTTGAAAGGAGGCTTCTGAGCCTCTTGAAAGGAGGCTTCCAGAGCCTCTTGAAAGGAGGCTCTGAGGCCTCTTGAAAGGAGGCTTCTGAGCCTCTTGAAAGGAGGCTTGAGCCTCTGAAAGGAGGCTTCTGAGCCTTGGTGCGAGGCCCTGGCCTCTTGAAAGGAGGCTTCTGAGCCTCTTGAAAGGAGGCTTCCGAGGCCTCTTGAAAGGAGGCTTCGGGCCTCTTGAAAGGAGGCTTCCAGGCCTCTTGAAAGGAGGCTCTGAGCCTCTTGAAAGGAGGCTTCCTGAGCCTCTTGAAAGGAGGCTTCCGACCCTCTTGAAAGGAGGCTTCCGACCCTCTTGAAAGGAGGCTTCCGAGCCTCTTGAAAGGAGGTTTGAGCCTCTTGAAAGGGAGGCTTCTGAGCCTCTTGAAAGGAGGCTTCCGGAGCCTCTTGAAAGGAGGCTTCTGAGCCTTTTGAAAGGAGGCTTTGAGCCTCTTGAAAGGAGGCTTCTGAGCCTCTTGAAAGGAGGCTTCGAGCCTCTTGAAAGGGAGGCTTCCGAGCCTCTTGAAAGGAGGCTTCGAGCCTCTTGAAAGGAGGCTTCCTGAGCCTCTTGAAAGGAGGCTTCCTGAGCCTCTTGAAAGGAGGCTTCTGAGCCTCTTGAAAGGAGGCTTCCGGGCCTCTTGAAAGGAGGCTTCTGAGCCTCTTGAAAGGAGGCTTCCGAGCCTCTTGAAAGGAGGCTTCGAGCCTCTTGAAGGAGGCTTCCAGGCCTCTTGAAAGGAGGCTTCCGAGCCACTTGAAAAGAGGCTTCCGAGCCTCTCGAAGAAGGCTTCCAGGCCTTTTGAAGGAGGCTTCCTGAGCCTCTTGAAGGAGGCTTCTGAGCCTCTTGAAAGGAGGCTTCTGAGCCTTTTGAAAGGAGGCTTCCAGCCTCTTGAAAGGAGGCTCTGAGCCTCTTGAAAGGAGGCTTCTGAGCCTCTTGAAAGGAGGCTTCTGAGCCTCTTGAAAGGAGGCTTCCTGAGCCTCTTGAAAGGAGGCGCTTCCTGAGCCTCTTGAAAGGAGGCTTCTGAGCCTCTTGAAAGGAGGCTTCTGAGCCTCTTGAAAGGAGGCTTCTGAGCCTCTTGAAAGGAGGCTTCTGAGCCTCTTGAAAGGAGGCTTCTGAGCCTCTTGAAAGGAGGCTTCTGAGCCTCTTGAAAGGAGGCTTGAGCCTCTTGAAAGGAGGCTTCTGAGCCTCTTGAAAGGAGGCGCTCTGAGCCTCTTGAAAGGAGGCCTGAGCCTCTTGAAAGGAGGCGCCTGAGCCTCTTGAAAGGAGGCGCTTCCTGAGCCTCTTGAAAGGAGGCGCTTCCTGAGCCTCTTGAAAGGAGGCTTCCTGAGCCTCTTGAAAGGAGACTTCTGAGCCTCTTGAAAGGAGGCTTCTGATCCTCTTGAAAGGAGGCTTCTGAGCCTCTTGAAAGGAGGCGCTTCTGAGCCTCTTGAAAGGAGGCTTCCTGAGCCTCTTGAAAGGAGGCTTCCTGAGCCTCTTGAAAGGAGGCTTCTGAGCCTCTTGAAAGGAGGCTTCCAGACCTCTTGAAAGGAGGCCTGAGCCTCTTGAAAGGAGGCTTCTGAGCCTCTTGAAAGGAGGCTTCTGAGCCTCTTGAAAGGAGGCTTCTGAGCCTCTCGAAAGGAGGCTTCGGAGCGTCTTGAAAGGAAGCTCTGAGGCCTCTTGAAAGGAAGCTTCTGAGCCTCTTGAAGGAGGCTTCCAGGCCTCTTGAAAGGAGGCTTCCGAGCCTCTTGAAAGGAGGCTTCCGAGCCTCTTGAAAGGAGGCTTCTGAGCCTCTTGAAAGGAGGCTTCTGAGCCTCTTGAAAGGAGGCTTCCAGGCCTCTTGAAAGGAGGCTTCCAGAGCCTCTTGAAAGGAGGCTTCCGATCCTCTTGAAAGGAGGCTTCTGATCCTCTTGAAAGGAGGCTTCCAGACCTCTTGAAAGGAGGCTTCTGAGCCTCTTGAAAGGAGGCTTCTGAGCCTCTTGAAAGGAGGCTTCTGAGCTCTTGAAAGGAGGCTTCCTGAACCTCTTGAAAGGAGGCTTCTGAGCCTCTTGAAAGGAGGCTTCTGAGCCTCTTGAAAAGGAGGCTTCCAGGCCTCTTGAAAGGAGGCTTCCGAGCCTCTTGAAAGGAGGCTGAGCCTCTTGAAAGGAGGCTTCCGAGCCTCTTGAAAGGAGGCTTCTGAGCCTCTTGAAAGGAGGCTTCTGAGCCTCTTGAAAGGAGGCTTCCGAGCCTCTTGAAAGGAAGCTTGAGCCTCTTGAAGGAGGCTTCTGAGGCCTCTTGAAAGGAGGCCTGAGCCTCTTGAAAGGAGGCTTTCGAGCCTCTTGAAAGGAGGCTTCAAGCCTCTTGAAAGGAGGCTTCCGAGCCTCTTGAAAGGAGGCTTCCGAGCCTCTTGAAAGGAGGCTTCCGAGCCTCTTGAAAGGAGGCTTCCGAGCCTCTTGAAAGGAGGCTTCCGAGCCTCTTGAAAGGAGGCATCCGAGCAAGGATGTTATCGATCATTTAGTAATTTGCCTTCGATCATGTAGTAGTTTGTCAATAACTCTTTCCAGAAGCTGAAATTTAAAATGTTTTGTATGGTGGACTTATAGTGCGAAGGTTTTTCAACAACTCTGCCTAATGATTCGTTGTAAGAATTCAACTAATAACGGAGTTATAGCGCTAGTTACAGTAACTTAAACTAAATAATTGGAATTTTGTTATCATTTAGTCTAAGTTACTTAAACTAAAGCTATAACTCCGTTACTAGTGGAATTCAAACAACGAATCATTAGGCAGAGTTGTAGAAAAACCTTCGCACTAGAAGTCCACCATACAAAACATTTTGAAATTCAGCTTCTGGAATGAGTTATTGACAAACTACTAAATGTTCGAACGTAAATTACTAAATGATCGATAACATCCTTGCTTCCGAGCCTCTTGAAAGGAGCCTTCCGAGCCTCTTGAAAGGAGGCTGCCGAGCCTCTTGAAAGGTGGCTTCCGAGCCTCTTGAAAGTAGGCTTCCGAGCCTCTTGAAAGGAGGCTTCCGAGCCTCTTGAAAGGAAGCAAGTTCCTTCGATATTCGTCCGGAAGTCCCTTCAGCAATTCCTCCGGAAAATCCGCCATTTATTCCTCCGAAAGTTCTGCCAGGAATTCCTCCGGAACTTCCGCCAGGAATTCTTCCAAAAGTTCTGCCAGCAGTTCCTCCGGAAGTTCCACCAGGAATTCCAGAGGGAGTTCCGCCAAGAATTCCTCCAGAAGTTCGTTTGAGGTAATCCTGGAGGGACTTTCAGAGGAATTCCTGAGGGAATTTCTGGATGAATTTCTGAGGCAAGTTCCGGAGGAATTCCTGAAGGAACTATTGGAGGATTTCCTAAACGAACTTTTGGAGGATTTCCTGAACAAACTTTTGGAGGATTTCCTGAACGAACTTCTAGAAGAATTCTTGAAGGAACATCTGGAGGGATTCCTCATAAAAACTTTCGGAGGAATTCTTCAAGGAATTTCGAAGGAATTGACCTTTCCCGTCAAAAATTGTATCTCGTTTTATTGTTTCAGTCGATTCTTTGAGTTATTAAAGGTCAAAGATCGCGGAGATCCCATATTATTTAAAGCCTCTAATCAATAGTTAGAAAAATCGAAAACTAAAACCGAAAAAGTGCTGCATGTGTGAAACGGTCTGAAAAATTCACCCAATGTTCGTCTTAAAAACAGCACTTTTCTATTTTTTTTTAATTTCAAAAAATATTTGGAGGTTTCAAAAAATATAGGTTCTGTGGAAAAGTTGACCTTAAATAAAATAAAGAATCGATTGAGCAAATAAAAAAAAATGACGGGAAAGGTCAATTCCTAAAGAAACTTCTGAAAGACTTCCCAAGGGAACTTCTGGAGAAATTCCTGAAGGAGCTTCAAAAGGAAATTCTGAACAAACTTATGGAGGAATTCCTGAACAAACCTCGGGAGGAATTCCTGATCGAAGTTCTGAAAGAATTCCTAAACGAACTTCCGGAGGAAATCCTGAAAGAATTTCCGAAAGACTTCCTGAATAAACTTTTAGAGGTATTCCTCAAGGAACGATCGGAGGAATTCCTGAAGGAACTTACGAAAGACTTCGCGAATAAACTTGCAGAGGAATTCCTGAAGGAAACTTCGAGTAAATTCCGTAACAAACTTTCGAAGGAGTTCCTGGAGGACAATTCCTTCTCTGAGGAATTCCAGAAGGAATTTCCGAAGGAAAGCCGAAAGAATTCCTGGCTGAGTTTATAGAATACCATTTGATAAACATATCCGCCAAAAAGTAAATTTCGCTTTCGCAAAAATCAGTGCGCGTACTAAATGTTTTGCCTTTCACGTCTTCTAAGTATACACGTGGTCGCGTCTACTCTGATGTCACCCTAACTGTAACTTGCAAACGAGCTGGCTACCATGGCCAACGCACTGACGATGAGAATACTTATGTGTCTCTTTATATATCTTTATCGAAGCTTCTGTGTTGAAGAAGCTGTAATATGATGGAATTGTTCAACCATTTTACGTGTCGTAGATTGCTGGGATGCCAACCCAGAAAATGGAAACGAAATGCACTTTAACAGTTAGAGAGCTTTTTTTTGTGTTTAAATATTTTAGAGACTGCTACTAGTAGTTAGAACTAAATACAGTGGCGTCGCGTAACCTCACTTTTTACCTGTGCACTGGCCCAAAAAATGAAAATTTTGATATTTTGGCAGCCCAAATGGAAAATAAAATTATCAGAGTCGTTTAAACTAATCAACATCTAGTTATCCTATGCATTTCCGCAGACCAATTCCTGAAATTTAAGTCCAGTGCACAGGTAGATTGAGGTTAGGGAAACGCCACTGACTAAATACGATAATTTTTTGAATTACCACAACTTATTGCCCTAGCTCGAAAACAGGATTAAGCAAGGGCTCGTGTTGATACTCCTTAACAAACTTACGTAAAATGGATTTATCCAGCGTTGCGAGAAATTACAGAGCGGACGTTGCTCAGCTGACCTGAATAAATAACTATGACAAACAGATTCGATTTGCTGAACGTTTGGACAGCAAGGGACAGGGAGCATCTAGGACCTGAGTAATGAACAAAAATTCAATATACGGCTAGGCCGGGTTCCGATAATTGGTCTTACCAAGGAACACAACCGCTCCCAGAAATAACCTTCTTATCCACGAAATATCGGTCTGGACTTCCAGCTAAAATCAAAACCATAACTTCAATTTTATTTTTTAAACTAGCTCTAAGGAAACCGATTCTATGACACTGCCCCTGTTATAATGGCTGATTCAGACATTTCAGAATGTGACTTGAAATTATTTTCTAACAACCGTTTCAATGAAATCTTTTTTTGGCTACCGCGTTGTTTAAAAGTAGCAAACATTTACTTTTTCGTTGCATCCCGGTGCTTTAAAAGGAGGCATTCACTCTTTCGCATTATTCCGAGCAAGTGCGGGCATTAAAAGAAGGTGTCATTTACTCCCCCACTTTATTCCGTGAAGATGCATGATTTTAAAGAAGAAAGCATAAGTTATTAAGAAGGAAGCATTATTCCGGAGAAGCGGTTGCTTTAAAAGAAGATGTCATTTACTTTATCGCATTAGTTCGGACAAATGCGTGTTTTAAAAGGAGGAGGCTTTTACTGTTTCGCATTAAGAGTCTCGCACATAGGATTCGTTTGCGTTGCGTTTGACAGTTTTCCCATATGAAATGTGCCAAACGCAACGCAAACGTATCTTATGTGTAGGCCTCTTTACTCTGGGCAACCACGTGTTTCAAAGGGTGTCATTTACACTCCCACCTTATTCCGGGCAGATGCGTGCCTAAAAAAAAAGAGAAATTCATTCTTTCGCATTATTCCAGGCAAGCGCGTGCTTTAAAAGAAGGTGTCATTTCTAGGAACTTTTTTCAAATAGGCGTAACTGTATTCGACCTTGAAATTTAAAACGACTCCTACTCTCTCTATTCAGCATATTTCGTGCAACTTACGTTACTACCTGATAGATCGCAATCTATTCTTTCTGTTGAGTACGTTAGTTGACTAAAATAGTTTGAATTAAAAGCACAATCGTCATTCCAAAAATCAAGGTCAGAATCAATTCCGCCCATTTGAAAAAAGTTCCTAGATTTATTCTCCTTCCTTTTTCCGGACAGATGCGTGCTTTAAAAGAAAGAGGCATTCACTCCCTCGCATTATTCTGGGCAAGCACGCTTTACAAGAAGGTGACATTTACTCTCCCATCTTATTCCGGGCAAGTGCATAATTTGAAAGAAAAAAGTTATTTACTCTCTCGCCTTGTCCCGGGTAAGTGCGTATATTGTACTTAGCGCATTAACATTAATTGCTGCTGAACATATTAATAACCGTTCCATAGACAGGACATGTATTAAAGAAAAAGAAATAATTGCTTATACAGAAAGTCATCACGTTTTCACAAATTTCTCGTAAAGGTTGTGAAACTAGATTTGCTTTCATTCTCTTTGTTGGTCTCTATATAAGCACCGTCTGAGGCAAGGTCTCTACTCTCTAGCATTCGCTCTTTCGCATTATCCCCAGCATTCCCGGCTCAAAAATTAGGATAATTCTCGCATAACTTTTGAAAAGGACCTAAGTAACATTTTTTTATGAATTAATTTGAGGACTGCAATCAAAAGCTTTCATGTTGTTCTGTTGATTGCGCTATTCAAATTAATTCATGAAAAAATGTTACTTAGGTCCTTTTGAAAAGTTAAGCGAGAATTGTTAGCATATGCAAAAGTAATAATTGAAATATTGCGTAATATATTTATATGATTTTCGGGGTACTGGCGTTCGGGGTAGTGACATTCGGCGCAATGACATTCGGGTTAGTGTTATAGAACCACGAGTATCTCAACCCGATGTTTTTGAAACTGGTTATCATAAAATTATAAATACGATACGAAAATTTGTAAAATATAAAAAAAAAATATATAGCACGTTTTTTGAATAATAATTGTTAATTGTATAGTAACTTGTCTTACGACAAGTGAATTAGTTAAAATGTTCTGCAATTAATTTTCTATAAGTCTAACAACGTTTAAATTACATATGAGATATGACCCATATGACCCATAACACCGTCCCACTTCATTTCTTTTATTTGTTTTTTTGGTATTCCAGTGTACTTTTCTTATAAAAATAATGACCTACCTGAACTGATCAGTGCAATGATTGGTGGGGTATTTTCCTTACAGTCCGACCCTACGTCGCTCTGGCTCCGGCAATGTGATTCCACCTAGCGCCCGAACCTTGCCGGACGTATCTCGCCCTCCGGATGGTGTTTACATCAAATGACAGCATACAGAAACATACATCCAAAAAACAGAGGGGGCGACGATTTCTTCGCCGTTGACGTCGTTTCGTTGTCAAGGAAATTATTTTCGACTGCTTATTTAAACGCCACAAATTTTCCCCTAAATTCGCAACCGGGTGATTTCGTCAAACCTGCGTAGACATTGGAACTTCACATAGCACAATGCAGAAAATAGCACTTGAGATCGAGATTCATCTGTCGCAAATCAGATAACAATCGCACTTTTCTACGGAACCGCTTCTTCCTTCACTGAAAACTGAAATTTTCACTCCCTTTTCTTTCAGTTCAAAGAATCACTCTTCTTTGTCGTTGCCTACTAGGATCGAATAATAGCGACGTAATTATTTTGGATCTTCTTATCAATTATTTATAAGTCAACACTTCCTATCGGAATATCTCCTCGGGTGAGAACGAAAATTTTCATCCCGTTCATTGCCTCGGGGCTTTTTCCTTTTTTGACAAACTCGCAGTTGCTTCCATTAGATAGACGACGATGGTTACACCGCACACTCCCACCTTTCATCTGGTTTGTCAGACAGCTCCGAGACCAGGAACGACTTGACTGCTTGTCTTTTCGTTTTTGGTTTCGCAATCGATGATGAGAACGACAAAAGCACAGGAAGTGACACGCACAGAATACCGGACTGCGTTTCGTTATTTTCGTGAACAAAAACACGCCACGATCGATTACGACAGCACTAAATGCATTTTAGCTCCTCGATTCATAGAAGGCGGTTAGGGTGTCCCAAAAATAAAAATCCTCGTGAATTCCGTATCAAACAGTTTTGAACACATTGCATGCGGAATAGTAAGCGAATAAAATGAATCTCGAAGACTACGCTTCACTAGCCATTCATAGCACAAGTAGGTACTATTTAATTTTATTTTAAAATTTGATTTTATATTTACGAAAATTTATTTCGACCGATCTTACTTTTGAGGTCAAAATACTTATCTGCAGTTACAATCACGTGATGAAATTGAATAGAATAGCGTTAACTCGTCCTATGACTAGTTGAAATGTCCCACTAGAAAGAAAATTTCTCTTCGGGCTACGCTTATTGGAAAGGACTTTTAGAAAACAGCTACGTTTATTAAAAAAGAATTATTGTCAACAGTGTTATTCAATCAAATTGGTCTACATAGAGACCGATTCGCTTTCATTTTTCGGTATAAGGATAGCAAACAATTTTTCAAAACTATCGAAGTATTTAGATTCATTCCTAGGAATTGTTTTCTCATTCGTTCAGATGTTTGGAATTGTTTGACTAGTCAGTTTTCAGTTTGACTAGTTTTCAAAAATGTGCGGTTTTGGGCTTAATCAACATCTGATGCCCATTTCGAATGTCTTCTTCTTCATTACATCCCTCTTCTGGGACTTTGCCATCTCGCAGCTTAGTGTTTATTGAGCACTTTCACAGTTATTAACTGCGAAGTTTCTAAACCAAGTTACCATTTTTAAGTATTCGTACATCATGAGGCTAACACGATGATACTTTTATGCCCAGGGAAGTGAAGACAATTTCCTAGACCGGACCGGGAATCGAACCCAGCTACTACCATCAGCATGGTCTTGCTTTGTAGCCGCAAATCTGACCGCACGGCAAAGGAGGTCCCCATTTAAAATTTCTTTTTTATAAGCAATACTTCCATTTATGACATTGGTGTGATTTCCGCCTGCTTCAAATGTACCAGCTGATATGAATAAGCACTTTCTGCCAGCAGGATCTACAATAGGACAACAAATAATTTTTGTTGCAATAACTGCTTGTTCGACATTGTTCTTTAATATGTTTTGTTTGTGTTGTTAAATTGACGGCTGGAACAATGTGTTAAATCATAACAAAAATACGAAAATTCAAAGAAAACGCCTCAGTTAATAGAGTTTTGAAAATTGCAAAATAAGGAACATGAAACTTTGGGACGCCCTAACAAAAAGCTTAAATTTATTCGCCTTCTAAGAAAAAATCCACTTGTTAAAAAACTCTGGTGCGCTGTTAGATTTCACTTTTCCTGCCTCTTTGGGCTAACTAATTATGAACTCCCATACCAGAATCAGCTTTGTGACCCCGGAGTTCGTCGGATCGAAAACCAGAAGAACAATAAAACTTTCTGAACGCACAACACAGGGAAAACTGCGGATGATCGCGAGACTTCGAACGGCACTCGGGACAAGAAAAAAAATCTGCTGCTTCTGCTGGCCAAGCTACCCACTGCTTCTGAGGTTCCGTTCGAAGCAAAATGCAATTAGATGCTCACCACACAACTGCGCTAATAATATTGAATCAAATCCATATACGAACGCGGAGCGGAGTTTGTTTTACAAATTTTACACGCAATCACCACAGTCGAAGAAAGTCGATTTTTTCTGCTTTGATGGTGGTGGTGGACTGGTGCGCCTGGTGCGAGAAGTTTTTTTCTTGCTTTTTGACAACCGCTTGAGTTCTCAAATGAGAACTGTCAATATGATCACTCAAAACCAGTCTATAGGCTAGAAAGGGTGCGATGTTATTGATACACTACACGGAAAACAAGTTTATAGGCCTTTTCATGACAGACCCAATTTTCAATGGAAACCAAAAATTTCCGTCGTGCCAAAAATGGGGGATACGTTTTGCGCACACACATACATACACACATACTTGCCATCGTACTGCGCTACGCTTTTTGCAACTTACGTGTTAAGGACACACCTGTGGTTCTTGTACCATGGTACAAGAGGACAAGAAAATTATTCCAAGACTATCTTTGGTAAAGATAATAATCGGTACGGAATACATATCAAGATTCTTGTACCATGGTACTTATCCAGCTTTCCACGCTCGGTAATGGCGGCTTATCGGTGTGTAAAAATCAATTGGTCACTGTACTGTTTGACACTAGCTGGAGGAAAGCCCACTGGCGTTCCTGGGTGAGGGGAAGGGAAAAAAGGCCTTTTCGACAGTGAGTTTTCCTCCAGCTAGTGTCAAACAGTACAGCGACCGATTGATTTTTACACACCGGCAAGCCGCCATTACCGAGCGTGGAAAGCTGGATACCACCAATGTGTCATTAGTATAAGAGCCATCCGACTAAATAGATTGTCCATACAGGTCCATACAAAAGATATTTTAGTTACCAGATAAAGATTGTCGCTGGCGTCGCTGTCCGGAACATCTTTTGCTGGCGAGGATAGGGGAGCTAAATGTCAAAGAAGGAAAATCCATACGATTTGACAGCTTGGTACCCAACATGTTCCGGACAGCAGAACAAAGGGAACCGAAGCGACAATCTTTATCTAGTAACTTAAATATCTTTTGTCCATATATGATTTGGTCAGCACCAGATTTAGGGTGCGGCCAGAGTAGAAGCGAAGTGCGAAGCGAAGCGAAGCGTCCATACGATTTGACAGCTCCTTATTATTGATTGTTATTCCTTCGTGTGCAATTTTCGTGCCGCGTCGCGTAGACGCGTCCACTCTGGCAGGCACCTTAGTTGGCATTCATGATGGTTGATTTTCACTACACCCGATTACGTCGGTGAATAAAACAGTTGATTTCGTCGGCATCTTGATTGGCACCCGATTTCGTCGGAGATAAAAACAGTTGTTTTCCTCGCGGCACCCGACTTCGTCGATGTATCAGAACATTTTCCATCTGTCAAATGTTTTATGGGAGCGGGCTTAAAGGTTCCCCCAAACACACGCGACGCGATTCTATCGCTTGGCGACTGCGATTCTGTCGCCGATGGTATGGAAGCGTAAATAAAACATTACCTGCAGCGACACAACGATAGAATCGCGGCGACTAGTTGTCGCCGTCGTGGCGATGAAATCACTTAGGTCTGGGGGACCCTAATACTAAAGACACACTGGTGGTACTTGTACCATGGTACAGTGAACGTTCGCTAATTGGGTTTTTTCTAGTTGGGGCGCTTTTTAGTTGGGGGTTCGCTAATTGGGGCGAAACCCAATTAAAAAGCAGCTAAACGTCAGAATGTGGTTTCAAAAACGCGTTGACGTTTTGTTTCCGTGTTTGGCGGGATCGATATTTTCTGGCGTGTAAAATTTTCCTTTGTTCAATGCAAAAAGTAAACAACATTGACGCTTGTCAAAACTCCCCAATTCGCTAACGGCATTCGTTAGTTGGGGTGAGGTTGTGCCCCAATTAGCGAACTATCACTGTACAAGAATCTTGAAATGAGTACCATACCAATTATATGGGGCACACACTATTGTGGTATTCGTACCATGGTACAAGGCGACAAGAAAATAATTTCAAGGCTATCTTCAATGAAGACAATAGTGCTGTCCAATGAGCAGCTCGAAGTAGCTCGAAGTTGTTCCCGTCCTGCTCGCTCTTTTTTGTCAACAAATGAACGTGAGAGGGATGGGAACAACTTCGAGCTACTTCAAGCTGCTCATTGGACAGCATTAATAATTGGTATGGCACTCATTTCGACACAGTTGTTTCATAAGGGCCAATGTCGCAATGAGCTCGAATGGAGAAAAATGGGTTCGAATGTTTCATGACATGTTTCCAATTAAAATTCAAAAAGTAGATGGTATTTTAAATGTTAATAGTATGCATGAAATACATCAATATCTAATCATTGAAGCCACATATAAATAAAATTTGCTAAGGATTGATTTCGATTTGAAAATGTGATTGCAGAACTAGTCGTCCTTTTTTCTAACAGTGTACACTTGCGCCCTTCAGAAATGCGCCATAATGTTTTTCATAACATCCTTTTCGCCCAAATTCCACGCCCGGCTGTCAACCTATTTGTCAATATCGCCTGTTTGCATCGCCCCGTTGTGTTTCCATAGTACCGTTTAGCCAAGGGGTGGGACGCTGAGCACAATGTTCCAAGCACATATTTTACGGTGCATTGGAACAACGTGGAACAACCAATTCACAAACTGTGGCACACTGTTGTACACTTTTGACATGGAAGTTGCTAAACATCAAAATTTGGCAACCCGGCTAAATATTGTCATTCAATTCGTGGTTCAAACATTAATTAATCATTGTTAACGTATTTGTTTTCTTTCACATATGAATTAACGGATTTTTCAGGAAGAATCATCGGTTTTTGCGAAAGGGAATGCAAGTTCAAACCTCAGATATCAACGTACATCAACTATATCATCTCAGATAAATCTATCCGACTATAGCGAGGACTATAACTATCGGTGGCATTTCCAAACATTGGCATGTGGATTCGACGGGTTGACGAGTTTTCAAAAATGGATGGATCGGCTTCGGGTTGATTAATTGCAATTAGCAAACGATTTCCACATTGTTTCATAAGGGCATAAGTTGCTAAAATAAACATTGACATCGCGAGTTATCGTTATTGTGTTTGCTCTCAGATAACTACCACTAAGAACTGTTAGAGCTTCGCGCATGTTACCGAATGGAAGTGGAAAATAACATAGTCAGGCTCTAATCTTCCTGGAATCTGCGGAGAAAGACAATAATGGTTTTGTTTGCGACTTTTGTTTTTATGAAACAACAATGTTGTTTTACTAATCGTCCTACACTTCTGCCTCTGGAATCTTATCCATTTTCTTCCAAGGAATTTCCGTACACAAATCTGGAAGACCTGTACCCTCGTCCCACCGTACCCTCGTCCCGTACCTTTCGAAAATTGAACTGAAAATGAAGGAACTCGATGCTCTTCAAGAGGTTAGAAGAGTTGTGAATTTCAATTCCCCCAAAAACTAGAGCGGCGAATTTTTGAATCGATATTTGCAATCGGGTTTATGTATATCAGTAAACACTGAGGTAAAATACATGAACGATGGAAACGGAAATAGTTACCAGCTGGGATTAACCGCAGTATGTATGTGTAAGGCTATTTTCTGAATGAAATCAGCACCAGCAGCTGGGGTGCTTTTCCGTAGTTATTTATTTTTATGGAATTGTTCTTTCCTGTTGAATGATGCGACGCGGCGCAGCACTAGCTCAGGAGGTTTACGATTCCGCGAGTTACGGTTCCTCCTGTATTGTAAAAGCTCATCTTTTAAGAAGCGTTCAACTTAATGCTGCTTCCAAATATCATTCCGGTTGATGATAGCGGGCGAAATGAAAAAAATTTCCCGCATATTTTTCAAATTTTGACAGGTCACCTGACTTAATGTTTATGCTCGAACAGAGTTGCCAAATTTTGTCATTTTGCCGGAAATTAAATACGGCACATCGTGGCACACCGTAGAACAAGTATTTAAATGGGCACGAATTATATTGTGCTCAGCGACCCTCCCTTGCGTTTAGCCCAAGGGTGGGACGCTGAGCACAATGTTCCAAGCACATATTTTACGGTGCATTGGAACAACGTGGAACAACCAATTCACAAACTGTGGCACACTGTTGCACACTTTTGACATGGAAGTTGCTAAACGTCAAAATTTGGCAGCCCGGCTAAATATTGTCATTCAATTCGTGGTTCAAACATAATTCTCGGGTACTTTTTCAAAACGACGTATGTCGCAAATTGTAAACAAACCCGTTTTCAACAGCATATGGCATCAAATTCATCTAAAAATGTGTATATCTTCAAAGCTACATGAAAATGTGTTTTTAAAAATGTAAATCAATATTTTGCAAAACGGTGTAACATCATTGTTGAAAATATTGCACATACACCGCTTAGCAGAAAATGTACTTTAAAAAGTTTTTTCGAACAACTAAATAGTTTAAAACGTGCGTCTGCTTGTACTTTTTCATCACTGATTTCAAAATTAAGCATGTCGCTTAAATATTATGATTTTCGTAAGGAAAACATTTTACGTTGTTTTTCTGCAGCAAATGTTGTTACGTCGTGTTGTAAGTGTTGCAATTTTTTGTCGCATGTGCGTGAAACGTTTCAACTTGACGCAACATTTCGACGTATCAACAATGCAGCGTACGGAGCAGCGTAACATTTCGACGAAAGTAGCATGACCTCGGTCATACTGACGTATCAAAACGACGTATGTGATTTATCTGCTGCAGAACGTTGTAACATATATTTTTATCAAAATAACTGAAATGTTCACACGCAGTGCAGATTTCAAGGTCAGTGACGATGAACCTTTTCATAATGTATCGTTGAGGTGTATTCAATTGAAATAAAAATGATTAGTTTCTAAATAGGAATAAAAATGAAATCTGAAAACTTTCAAGCTCATTTTCTCAGCTTGATCAAAATGTTACATACGCCGATTTGAAAAAGTTCCCGAGAATTAACCATTGTTAACATATTTTTCAAATTTTGACAGGTCAGTTGACTTAATGTTTATGCTCGAACAGAGTTGCCAAATTTTGTCATTTTGCCGGAAATTAAAAACGGCACATCGTGGCACACCGTAGCACAAGTATTTAAATGGGCACGAATTATATTGTGCTCAGCGACCCTCCCCTTGGTTTAGCCCTTTTGCCAAGGGGAGGGTCGCTGAGCACAATATAATTCGTGCCCATTTAAATACTTGTGCTACGGTGTGCCACGATGTGCCGTATTTAATTTCCGGCAAAATGACAAAATTTGGCAACTCTGTTCGAGCATAAACATTAAGTCAACTGACCTGTCAAAATTTGAAAAATATGCGGGAAAAAATTTTCATTTCGCCTGCTATTATCAACCGGAATGATATTTGGAAGCAGCATTAAGTTGAACGCTTCTTAAAAGATGAGCTATTACAATACAGGAGGAACCGTAACTTGCGGAACCGTAAACCTCCTGAGCTAGTGCTGCGCCGCGTCGCATCATTCAACAGAAAAGAACAATTCCATAAAAATAAATAACAGTACGGAAAAGCACCCTGCTTCTGGTGCTGATTTCATTCAGACAATAACCTTAGGTGCCCGCCAGAGTAAACGCGACGAGCGATGCGACGCGACGCGACTCACGTAAAAGAATAACAATCATTATCAACAGGCTGTCAAATTGCACTGTCGCGTCGCGTCGCATCGCACGTCGCGTTTACTCTGGCTTCGCCCTTACACATACATACTGTTGAGGAATGCTACACACAAAAAACAAACATGGTTTTAGAGAATGTTTTGCACTTTCCTATTGAAAAGTACTTCGTTTTCTTAAAAATGAAAGTAAAAATGGTTTTAGTAAAAGTAATTTTTTGATTGGAAAGTTGATTTTCTCTTGTTCGCACTGGGAAATTAAAAGTTCTCCCATTCAACCGAAAAGTTGAAAAACGGTCAAATTAATCAACGACGAACCTTTGGACGAAAAGAGATGAAACGATTGCTCTCAATTCCATAGGCACTATAGAACATCAGGAGGTCAAAAAAATTACCCCAAATTTCATTGGATTGTCATTTGGTCCTAATTATTGATTTTTTTAACCCGTATATTAGAACAATTATTTTTACACATGACGGTACGATGTGACAACTGGACTTCATTAATTATTATTGCAATTATTATTTGTAATCGTTATAACCTGTGAAGTTGTTTTTTTTTAATTCCTTTGCATGGACTTGTCACGCTTTGCACTTCGAGTTTACGATGGCAGGCATGAAAATATTTCTCACGTTCAAAATTATATTTTATCCATTTATTGCTTAAACATTTTTCATAGTGCCACTTTTTCGCAACTGTCACTCTCATCTCTCGCATAATTTTTATGACACCAATAAACAAAACAGGAGTAGAGTTTTGCAACCGAACATGGTTTCGGTTACGTCCTGTAGTGCTTCTGGTTTTCTGGCCATTATGAAAATATATGGCGACGTGGCGTAGAAAGTGTCAAGATCGAAGTCCTATTCATCACACTGAACTAGATGGTAAGTCGTAGAATGGATTAAATCAATATACCAGAGAATAAACCTGTCTGTCATGAACATCGTCTTAAAGTGTTACAAAAACAAGTTCGCAGTTGGGCATTGCTTATGCTGGTACCTATTCATAGCATATCGAGGTATTTATGCAATATTCTTGCTTTTTTGCAGATGAATTGCATGTTCCGGTGGACATAAACTGGCGTCAAACAACTGCGCAATGTTGTGCCTGAAATGCGCTTCCGACGAGTGGCTACATTATTCGGTCAGCGGTCATCCTGACGTGGGAGCGACAATAGAAGACAATTGTGTAAATGGATTTAAATAAATAATGAAATTAAAAAGAATTATTATGATTATTGGACGGAGGGTGAAGAATAAGCGGGTTCTTTCTGGTTAAATAAATAATTTTTAAATGAAAATATATACTCTCCTTTTCCATAGTTTTTCTACTATTCGGATTGACAGTATACTACAATTTCGTTTTGAATGTTCGAACTTTTAATTCCAGAGCGGTATACAGCTTTTTTCCCCATGGTTGTCATAAAAGTTGGCGTACTTTTATTTCTAATGTGCGCAACTCTCTACGAAAAGAACCAACGCAACTTTTTATTTTAACCAACGGTTTTCTTGATTTTATTAACGATTTTTCTTTCTGTGAGCAATTGTCGCTTCACGGAAGCTAGAGAATACCCATTAATTGGGTCTCATGTACCCATTATTCATTTCAGTACTGAAATGTCAAATAATGGGTATTTTTTCAAATACAAATAATGGGTATTTAAACCTCATCTTGAAGTTTCTTGATTGCCGACAATAATGGGTAAATTATACGCTGCTTTTCAGAATCAAATGATAACACCATTTTCGCTCCGTTTCGACGCGCTGTATTTTGAAAAGAAAATAATATTTATTTTCACTTGCATTCTTAGAAAAACAATACAAGGTAAGTTTATTTGAATAATATTATGCGTGTTTGAATTTCAATTGTTCCGAAATGTGCATCTCCACTAACTTTTCAATCGTTTTTTTGTTCCGGAAACCACAGTAAGACGCCACAGTAAGATGAGATTCCAAATGATGATGGCCTCATTCAGCCCGACTTTTGAGCCGCTCCTTCATCATGTCTTAATGCCGGCTGCAGGGTGAGAAGTGGTGAGACACCGTGTGATTTCTGCTCCCTGATGGTTCTCTACTCGCTGCATCGTCAGAGGAATGGACTCGGGAATGGATTTTACCGGTACGGAAAACACCGGATATTAGCGAAAACGCAATAGTTTGTATGCGCAAAAGTATGCAGAAGATGCAGAAGCATTATGTATGTTTAATTCATTATGAGAAATAAATAGTATGTTTGGTTTGTTTTGTAAATATATTCATTAGTTTTATTGCATTTGATACATAACCTCAAACAAACAAACAACAATTTATTGGGACTTTTTTACCCATTTTATCAATAAAAACTAGGAGTGAAAATTACCCTTTTTCTGAAGTTTCGTTAGCGTACTCATTAATGGGTAAATCGAGTTTACTCATTAAATGAGTTATGCCGCTTTTCTTTGAAATGGGTACGAAAATACCCATTAATGGGTACTTGAAGATGTCCGTGTTCTTAACAACATCGCCATCGAAGTTACAGTGAGTGTTTTTAAGTGCTCTTTTATTTCTTTCCGTGCACTCGCAATGCTACCAACATAAATGTCAAGATCTTCATCCGCTATATTTTCATTCTTCAAGTACCTTTGTATACTGAACACGTTTAAATAAATCTTTACTTGTAACGCGAGTGAACGAGTTGTTCTTTATTGTTCCGAATCCGGTGTTATACGTTTTTCCACTCGTGCGGTGTCTTCCGAAAGCCTACAGGTTATGAGACCCAGTGAAATTCCGGAGTTGATGGAAAATTTTTGTTCGTTTTCGCGTTGAAAGTGGTGTTTAGTTTGTTTGGCCATCGTGCGAAAAAATGGCGGACGCGAGTAAATTCTCTTTTGCGAAACTGTCCAATCATAATTGGCAGATCTGGAAGTTTCGCATGGAGATGCTATTGACACGAGAAGATCTATGGTACGTCGTGTGTGACCCAAAAAGTGATGACGACGATGAAGAAGACTGGATCAAAGATGATCGAAAAGCTCGCGCTACGATCGGACTTTGCATTGAGGACAATCAATTAGCGATCGTGAAAGACGCGGCTAGTGCAAAAGGCTTTTGGGAGTGTTTGCGTAATTATCACGAAAAAACCACGATGACGTCGCGCGTGTCATTGTTAAAGCGGTTCCCGGATAAAAATTTACAGCAACTTGTATGACATAACCCATTGAAATACAATACACTGAAAGGATTTCAAACCATAAAGTCACGTGTTTTACATATGATTTTTCACTACTTGTCAATCATGTGTTATCCACTAGCCTTACACGTCAATACAAAGTGTATGATCCAAGTTTGATTGGTAAAGCTTCACATATCGATGTAACGTGTTTGATAATTGAAATCGATGGTTAAAATTGAAAGATGTCATAGCCATTCATATTGGAAATTCAAATGTAATTATCATGAAATTCAAAGTGAAACAATTTTGAAATCTATTATCTTATTTCCAACCACAAGATTAAAAAGGGCGTAACTAGTAAACAACACAGGAAATGATTTACACAAAAGTATTTTGGTGTTTTAGCATTTTTATTTAACTTATTTATTACAGCATAATATAGCATGGCATGTACAACTAATGTTGTTTATAAAAATTAGAATTACACAAATGTATGTGCCTGAAACCTTAGTAATAGAATTATGCTTATACAAAATACATGTTTATTACAAAAAAGTTAACATTTTATTTTATTTTTACACTGAATATTATATATCACTGTCTTCCTCGGTAAAATCATATCTTTTCCTAAAGTACATCCTGTTATCAATATTATGTATCATCAATGGAGGGCCATCAAGATCGGCTAATTTTATAATCTGAAATAACTGTGTGCAAACTTGCGCTTCGCATGCTAGTAAGTGCTCATTGAAAACTCCACATTGCCATAGCTGCCCAACTATATATGTAATTGAGTCGATTTTGAGAATCTCAACTATTTCCAATAGTTCAGTAACATCTTGATTTGTATAAGTAACAAATAATCCATGTTTATACATAATTCCATTGATATACGAGCTTGAAGCAAATAAAATTGTTTTCTCGAAGTTAATGTCATGTGATCCTACAAGTTTATCAAAATATGGTTTGCGTCTAAAATCAGTTTCAGAAAACTTTGCTTCTTTTGTGGAATTGAAAAAGGTTTCATTTAATAAATCATAACTGAACTGAAGGGAAGCCTTGACACAGAGGGTGTAGCAAATGTTTTTTCTTGAAGTAATAGCATGCGCATATTGTTTGAATTGCTTATGTTTCGCTTCGAATTTGAAGCACATTTGTTTTACAACTGGACCACTTTGTTCAATAACAGTACCGTAATGTAAAATGAAGTGGTGTTTAGGTTTTAGTGATTCAGAAAATAGTTCTTGATACAGCTTATGGTGCTGAGATGCTAGAGTTCTAAGCTTAGCAATATCTGTGTCCGAAAATGATGGAAACAAAGAGAGTTCAACTAATCTTACAAGAACTTTAACAAATTCCCATACAGGGTCATCATGTTTTACCATAGGGCCTACTATGAAAGTAAAATAATGACAAAATGAACGCATTTCACTTGATGTTGTTCTGAGTTTTACTGACTTAGATTTTCTATTTGTATCGAAAAATTCGTCGATATCCGGCATTCGAGCTAATGATTGATCCAATGCTACCTTACTCACTGCTCTTCTACGAGTATTAAGCTGCTGACGATTGAAATATTGCTTTTCATATATAAAATAGTTTAAAGCGTTAGTAAACCCGTATTTACAAATTCCCGTGCTAAATATGTCATGCATAGCGTCCACAGACAAGTTTTCAGTGACATGGAAAGACGGCAATGTATTAAATTCTGATTCTCCTTTTAAACCTGTTTCTTTCTGGTTATTTGTAGCAATATCTACAGCGTAGTTTTGTGCGTTTCGTAACTCTTCTTTATATTCATCAGTGTCATTCTGCAGCATATCCTTACATCGTCGACAGAAGCGACAATAATAGTTAGCATTGAATCCACCGCAAAACATGTGCAAACTATGAATTCCTAAATTATCTCCTTGGCAAAGCACTAATGCAAAACGTAGAAAATGTTTTTCATTGTCGACAGTAACATATAATCCGTTTTCTTCTAGGTGGACAAATCTAGCTATTACCTTTGAAATTAGTTTATTAATGCCTATTTCGCTTATAGCAACTTTTTTTATAGCGCCGGCTATGAAAATATTGCTTAGCCTAGATCGATATTCATCTGGTGTAATAAGACAATTGTAGTATAATCCACAAATAACATCCTTCTTATTATGAGAGCTGAGTACATCGTTTATTTCGTACTCATCTGCGTAGAAACTCAAAGGTATAACAATATCATTAGGGTATTTTTGTTTTACAGTATTCCATCTAGCACCGTTAACGAAATTTTTTATCTTACTGGAATTTTCCAACTTAGACATGAACATGAGTGTTTGTTTTAAAACGTCTCTACATTCGAAGTATGATTTTAACTGAAATTCTATGTCCATTATAGCAATGTATTGCTTATCATTATCTATCTCTAAATCATCATGAGGGCCTATTTGCACCTTTTTAACATTTGTTTTCTCTACAATGACAACATCAGGCAATTTAAAAATGTTTCTGTTTTGTAGTACCTTAAATAGTTTAAAGTCAGTGTTTATAAAATTGAACATGGTCATCATTTTTCTAACAAACTGTTAAGCTTAAACTGGGTATCTGCATCGCACTGTAGAGGTATCCGTTGTATTTGGTTCGCGATCATCGAATATAGCTGCTGCGTGCTGTCCTGAACACTCCTCACATCATTTCTTGTTAAGTTGTTTCTTCTATGTAAATCCAACGAGAAGTTGATACTTGCTGTGTTTATAGCTGTCAGTGATTCCAGAACTCCATCCTTTTCCCCTACGGATTGGTTATCTTCGCTCCCTATTTTCTCGTCGCCCTTGATACTTTCATTAGTTGATGACTTCAACGTACAAATTCCGCTTCCGGATGGTTGTGAATTAGTATCGTCAGCGTTTAACACAATATCATGATTCAGCACATGTCGTTTAAATGAACAAAATTTTGTAAACACCGAAGGACAACCGCCGAAGGTACATGGGAATCGATAGTCCCTTGGTACACGGTGATCTTGTAGAAGATGATGAATATACTGTGTAGCCGAATCAAACGTACGGGTACAATTCAGGACAAAACACTTAATGTGCGGCATGGTGGAAGTTTAAATGACTGTTGATAGATACTCTTCTAGTTTTGTTACACTTGCGTACTTCTCAGGACGATTTATTCCATATACGTGATGGAAAATGAATAGCCACACAAGGTATGATATTTTTGATGGTTTCAGTCCGAATACCACGACAAATTTGACGAGCACATCGATAGCTCGGTAATTGTCGACACAGTATAGTAGAAGTTTTTGTAGTAAATCCGATATACTCCTGACTGGTTCCTATAATCTTCACCAAAAACCACCAATTTTGGAGTTGATGGAATCGATAGTTCTTTGTATCGTCGATGAACTTCTTCTACTTTTTTCGCGGCTTCTTCGTACGTAGAAGCAAAAATGATAGTGTCTTCCTGACCATTCAAGATAGTTGGTCGATGATTCACAGAGATCTTCTGAGGGTGCAATATACAGTTTAGCAGCAGCAATATTCCGCAAAAACGAACGCCTGAAAATATTTAAAAACCAAATTAAAATGAATACATGGTATGAAAACAAAAGGCTTTATGGTGATCAATAATTCTTGTCATATCTGGCTCATATTCTGATATTTTCATTCGGAGACAATTCAGGTGTTATTAAATATATGAAAGTTTCATGGTTCAGAAAAAAGGATATAAATGTTCATTCCCAAAAGAGTTCTTTTGAGGTAAAATGTATTAATGGGAAAAATAATTTCCATACAAACTTGCAAAGGCTTGTACTAAGTCAGATCATGAGATAGAATTGAATGAGCTTGGTCAATTAAAATCGATTTTTTAACTACTCTAATGTGATGCCTCACTACATACCTTCATTACAACCGTCTGCCGTTACAGTTTGGAGTATTTCCGATGACGTCTCATCCAGTGGCTTAGTCTCAATAAACTTTTCAATACCGGATAATATTGCTGGCCACTTCATCATTGCATCAACGGTTCCAATTTTAAGCAAATCATAATCGATATCGACCTGCAGAAATATTATTGAAAAGGTTAATAAATAGAACTAAAATAACAGGTATTAGACAAAAGGGGTATGGGTATCAAACTACATGACTTTCCGAAACAAACTTTACAGAAACATTTTGAGGATCACAGTGTCCACTGTCTTGGTATATAGCAGATTCCATGCCCCTCCCGGGTAAGGACCGTTAGGTAAGGACCCAATTTTGGAACCGACCAAAAACATACATACACACATTTTCATGGAAAAAACTTAAAATTTGTTCAAGTTTCCCTTACAACTGACAAATAGTAATGGATTATATATTTAACTCACAAATCTCCTTTTGTGGTATCCAATTCTGAACTGATTTCACGGTTTTGATGACGATGTGAAAATGACAAAAATCTTAAATTAACTTGTCTTAATTAGTTTGCGACTACACGGTTAGCTAAAAGTACCGAATATTAGGCACTTTTCACTCTAATCGGGGCTTTAGTGTGAGAGCCCAAAATTAAGTAATTTTATCTTGAAGTTAAGCATAATTTACTGAATTCTCGGGTACTTATTCAAAAGGACGTATGTGATTTTGTAAACAAAGATTCAAACGTCGATTTGTCCAATCTGATGACACTCCCACGCAAACCAACACCAACAACTGGTAGCCGAAGGCTTCCCCTGCCTGTCTGTGGTGATGGTTTGCGTGGGAGTGCCATCAGATTGGACAAATCGACGTTTGAATTTTTGTTTACAAAATCACATACGTCCTTTTGAATAAGTACCCGAGAATTATAAGTACACGGACAGATAAATCAACCCAAAATTTGAGTTCAATATACGCACTGATGAGAACATCGCACAAAAAATTTACCCAAATTTGGGTAGTTTTCCCTTTTCTTCCCATAATTGTTGTCAAAACTAGAGCAAGATGCAAGCACCTCATCAGGATTGCTCAGCCCAATAACCCACATTTGAATAAATTCAATATTCTCAATTTTGAGCATTTTGAGTTGATCAAGACGATCAAGATCCACTTCGGATAAATTAAACTCTGATTTAGGTGAATTGTTTACATGTGATTAAAGGCAAACTACATACACTCTGAGGAAAAGCTATGCCAACTGCCTTTCTCCTGGTTGACCCCACGTTTGTTTACGTGCAATTTATACTCGATTAGTATAACCTCCGTATCCTAGCAGTGTAACGATTTAATCTTGTATAGATTACTTTTTTACTCTAACTTAGTATAAACTTTGAAAATTTAATAAATGATTATCTCACTTAACTTTTCAAAAGGACCTAAGTAACATTTTTTTAATTAATTTGAATACTACAATCAATAGCTTTCATGTTGTTCTGTTGATTGCGCTATTAAAATTATTTCTTGAAAGAATGTTACTTAGGTCCTTGTGAAAAGTTAAGCGAGATTTGTTTGTATGTTATTACTGGTTTGGTCTATTTCTGAGTGTAGTGCCAGAAAAGGTATTTTACTCAAATTTTGATAATTGACCTAAACTACGGTTTTGAGTTTAAACAACCCACTTTTGTGTAGTTTTGGTTTTCAGTGTACAAAATCAGATGAGAAAATAAATGTTATTTTGTTAGCCCGATTCTTGGATGCCGAGTAGTGAGGAATCTCGAGCTGTCCTAGAAGCTTTCTTGAAGACCGACAGTTGGATTTAATCCGTTTGCAACCCCTAGGTCGGCCAGGAAGAAAAAACAAAGCAGAGGCAATAAATTTCAATCTGGAAAGCTTAGCAACCCTTCAACGAAAAAGGTAATTATGATTGTATTTTGAATAAAAAACAGTCAATTTATTTGTATACTCTTTCGCCAGTCGAGGAGATTTGTAATATAGCTAAAAGATGGGCTGCCTGTAAGAAAAAAAACGAAACTACAACGTCAACGAGTGGCATCCAGATTGCATGAATAGGCACCAGTGGTGATAACTGTGGACAAGAAGCTGCATGAGAGATGGTTGATGGTAATTTTGGTAGATGGAATCGCGAAATTGGAAAACATTACCACCCTATTATACTTCTCATCAGCATGTTGGATGATATACATTGAAAATTCATTTTGACTATTGACAGAGTCTCTAGATTGATTGCAATTTTGTAAAAGCGTCAATAAAATTTCTTTTTCTCGTTTTATAATTCAGCTATTCGAAGCGGTCAAGTGGATGGATTCTTCGTTGGTCTTCGCAATCAGAATGCCACTGCTGATTTCGGACAAAGGTCGGTATACTATAATGTATAATGCAGAAGATTTCTAAATACCAGCCTAATTTCTTCCAGAATGTCCTCTTCACTTGAAGACGAGAATGTATAAAATCAGCGGCTGCAAAATCTGAGAGTGAATTTCTAGCACTTGAAAAGCAAATCTTCCAATAATCTACTTATGTATTTAGCAAAGAAGCAATACATTTGGCTAAGGCCGCCAATATAATGTTTGTCGTGCTGAGCATTTAAAGTTATGGATTGCTAATATGGAAAAAACTACTTCATTGTAATACAATTTTTGTTGAGTCAAATGCCAAGTTGTATCCATAGATACGTTTTACTAAAAACACTTATGTGATGACATTACAAGAACTTCTAAGCATAATTACTTACCAGCTGATGTCCGTTTTCCGTGGCAATAAATCTCCAATGATTGAAATTTTCGAGTTCAACGATAGCAATCGATTTAGTTAAAATTTGTCTCCGCAGCGGAAAACAAGCCCTCCACATATCCATAACTGTTGTCCAAGGTCCGTCATTAATGTTCAACCATCTCCGAGCTTCATTAACCACAGGGTCATCAACTGGGTCATCACATCGATCAATGTCGTTTGAGTTTCCAAGCTTAAAACGCTTTACATGGATGGCTTCACATTTCTCACGCTTCCGAAGTTTTGATTTTATCGTATTTACCTTATTGTAGATTTTACCTCCAGGGTTCTTTTTGTCTCCGCCTTTCGGCAGGTAGTAGGACTCCTGAAAGAGTAAAATAAAATAAAAATTTATGTAAAGGCCTGTTGTAGTTATGGTGGTAAAGTAACTTGAGGCAAGATGGGCCGAAACCATTTTCGAGCGCAATACGTTCAACCTTCATAAGTAGCTGTTACATGACTCTATAAATATCGTCTCATGTAAATAATTGACTTATTCCAGTCTTTTTCAATAAAATTAGAATGATTCACTGTATTTTTACGTTCTCAGTGGTATTCGATCAGTCAATTGCGTGAAAGGAACCAAATACACAATTGATATGCATACAAAGTGCAAGAAATAGGTCTACTTTATGAATGAACTTTACAAGTTATATGTCTATACATTACAAAGAGCAACATTTATTTAGCTTACCAGTTTTTCATTCCTGAACAGCAAAGTGATGGTCTTTGCGTAACTTTTCAGATTATCTTCATAGAGTTTTTTTCTGTGCTCTAGATGCCATTCTGCGATTATTTGAGCCAATTCCAGTTGGCGTCCGTCCGAAAGCACACCTTTGGATGCTCGTGCGATTATGTCCTGCCCGATAATAGAATGTTGTAAGATTTCAAGCAGCAACTTTGGCGTTAATTCAACTCCACCGTTGCTCTCGACTGGGCCGATTCCTGCGCTGGCGTTAACGTTGGGAGAAGCGTTCTCTTTTATGCTCGAACTGTCCGGTTTGTTTTGTGTGACTGTAGTAGTATCTTTGCTAACCTCAGCATCGGCTTCGGTTTCCAATTCCGAGCTATTAATCGCCGACGGCGGATTTATGTCTTCTTCAGTTGCAGGTTCATCAGCTATCTGTAGGAATTATTAAAATATGTGAATTTAGCCGAAAACGAAAAAGCACACGTACACACTCATTACCTCTACTTTCAAGCTCAGCAATCGTGATGAATTCGGCGCCAGAAATGACTCTTCCTGGGATTCTTTTTCGACCCTTGCACGATTTGCTTCCGACGATCCGATGGAATTTTCGACATCTGGCGATCTTTGATTTGATGAAGGGATTGAATTAACTCCGGAGGAATCGCCGTCAATGGGACACTCAATCGTTGATTCACCGGTATCGATGAAATTTTCCTGAAAACATTGAACATTAGAAACATTTTGTCCTGTTTTGTTTAAAAAAATCGTCAATATTTGATTTACCTCTTCCACCTCACCACTGTAACTCTGTAGCTGACTGGATTCGTCAACCGGGTTCTGGTCATCGGAGAATGCGTCTTCCGTCGCTGATATTACCTGCGTCTCTGTGCCAATATCCGATGTGATTCCGAGCTGCGAAAGAAATGAACCTACTGACGATGCGTCAGCAAACTGTACACCATATCCTGGAATTATATGTAATTAGTATATCTACTAAAACCAAAAAACGAAGAAAAACTTACGGTTGAGCAGATTAACCAGATCCACAGACAAGTTTATTTCGCCGTTTGAGGTTTCTTGCTGTAAATTTTCCATCTCTTGTTGCCTGTCAGCCATTTTGAATGAAAGAAAAAATTGACTGCAGATTGTTGCAACATTCAAACGTCAAACACGTTCGAACAATGTGGCGCTACACATGGTTAAAATTCGTTACAGTTTCACTTTAAAGTATGGTGGATTCTTTATGAACGGCGGCAAAAAGAGTTGTTCACAAATTTAATGTGAATTACATTAGGATGTGCAGGTAAAACATTTGAAAAACGTGGGCAACTATATAAATAATCATATGTTGATATCAAATAAATTTATCAAATAGGGACATTAGGTAAGAACGTGTGGATTATTTTCAGTGTAGATTGTGTGGCAAACAATACAAACTTATTGTAAAATGTTCACGGTTGTAAAAGATCTTTATTGTATGTACATTAAAATAACAATATATTTAAATGTTTCCGATACATATATTCTATTATATTTTTATTGTTCGCTTATGTTTAGTATTGCCCAAGTAACCACGAAGCTCTACATGCATGTAAAAAACACAGCCCTAAAAGTTGACTTAAAGTGGAAAAGGGCAATTATAAGACCGAATTAATGGTTCATTACTTTGGCATGTTGAAATAAAGCACCAGTAATGCATCTCTGCATTCCTACTGCTGATTTAGAGTACCGTTGTCTGACAGTTGATAAATAAATGCAACAACACATCGTTAAAACAGATCTAATGCAATTAGCATTTAGCATGCAGATTTGTGATTGATATATGAGCAATATTGTAATGCTTGGTGTTACTTGGGTGCTCATCCAAAAACTAAACAATTTTTAAAAGTATTCGGTTTGGATGATCTAGAAATCCGTCTAATGTTATTGAATTAATATAATTTTGGAATATTTCATGGATTTATTATATTGATGAAATAACAATTGAAAACAATAAAATTACAATAGCTTTGTTTGTTAAATAAATAAAAATGTTATACTGGTTCTCAAGTATATATTTCAATATTGCAGGTCTTGTTGCAGGTCTAGAAATGTTTTACAATAAAAATTTGATTTCAAAAAAATGAAAGGGAACAAAAACTTTTGCTTATAATTTTATTCGGAGAATGGCTGGATTCATTTGAGCGTGTACAGTTTTGTTAGTAATTAGTGAAGAGATGAAAATAATGAAACTGTATGGTGCAGAAAGTGTTTTTTAATTGCAGTTTCGGCTGCTGGGAAAGCGGTAGATCACTATGGCTTCTGTACCGTGGTGAGTATCTAAAGTGTTGAAGCGCGTTAGAGCATCATTACTGGGCGCGAGTGTTTTGATCACTCTCACTGTACTGTCATTTTAGATTAGTCACTCTTTCGGTCACTGTTTTCGGTATTTTCGGTTATCATTTCGGTGGCTGCATTCCGTATCGGTGACGTTCGACGTTTGACGTTCATCAAATAGTAGCGCTGTTATTTGGTCAATTTGGTCACCTGTTAGCTGCGCTACTGTTTTAGCAGCGCGTTTAGGGTCTGTCTCATTTGGAGAATTAAACTTAAAAGTGACAGTTCGAAAATTAAAAAATCACCCCGTTGTAAGAATGGCTGGTGCTACCCAGCATTTCCAATAGGACATCGATGGAAAATGATTCGATATCTGTCAAAAGTAATCTTGCTCTGCGAGCAGGGTTATTTGATAATTATTGAAATGTCACTTTCAAGTTTAATTTGAGTTTAATTATCCAATTGAGACAGAACCTTAGTAGCGACCGGTAAAGTGTGAAGTAATGATACTGCGCTGACAAACGGTTTATACTCACCACCGGTAATCGTAATCTCATCCAGTTTTCCGCGAGCGGTAATGGCCGCCAGCTTGTCTGCGGGTCAGTCTCTGATTTGACATTTCTGGAGGTCAACTGCACCCACCGTTCGAACATTTTGATCAATGTGGTATATAAGAAGGCTTGAATTCACTTAATCAGCACCTTCTTATATGCCACATTGGTCAAAATGCTCGGAGCGGTGGGTGCAGTTGACCTCCAGAAACGTCAAATCAGAGACTGACCCGCAGGAAAACTGGCGGCCATTACCGCTCGCGGAAAACTGGATACTACAAAAGTTCAATGTACATAATGAACGCAGTGGTTCATCCCGAACAAAAAATAAATGAAAATTTTATCATCATAATACCTGATGACATGCCTGGTAACATGTATCCTTGTTCCTTTACAGAAATGAAGCTTATGATAAATAAAATACTGCTGCTTGCTGGTCACTGATTGAAGATCGTGCAGTGGCTACCATTGGCCAATCTCACCAACGGGATATAATAAGAACTGATGCAGGTAATTTTTTCTTTTCTTCTCGACGTATTTTTTCTAATAAAACTGACATTCTTTTATAATTTACATTTTTCACAGGTTTATATCTATATGTATTGTCTATTCGGAACAAAGTTAGTACGCTTTTTAAACCGATGTTGGATTTTTCTCCAGATACAGGCAACCCACTTAACTTTGGAAGTAGTGCGCTGGATTCGTCTAAAGATATGCTACACAACCGGAGGAAAATAAAATAATTTGTAAAACAATTAATTGTATTGTATTTTTATTGTAATATTGGAGTATAATGTATTCTAAATCCTGTTGTATTTCTATTGTAAAACAATAGAAACAGTAATTGAAAACATTTAAAACACAATGTTTTCTATTGTTTTGTCGCTCGAAATCATCCCATTGAAGAACCGTAAAATCAATTGTTTTGCTCCGAATTTTGTATGGAAAATTTTCGATTTTTTTATTGTAAAGATACATCCCAAGTAACCACGAAGCTCTACATGCATGTAAAAAACACAGCCCTAAAAGTTGACTTAAAGTGGAAAAGGGCAATTATAAGACCGAATTAATGGTTCATTACTTTGGCATGTTGAAATAAAGCACCAGTAATGCATCGCTGCATTCGTACTGCTGATTTAGAGTACCGTTGTCTGACAGTTGATAAATAAATGCAACAACACATCGTTAAAACAGATCTAATGCAATTAGCATTTAGCATGCAGATTTGTGATTGATATATGAGCAATATTGTAATGCTTGGTGTTACTTGGGATAACAACCCCCCTTTTTAATTGTAAAAGTCCCATTTACCATTCATTTTATCGTGGAAAACCATTATTTCTCATGTGATTTTATTGTCAAAATTCCATTATATTCAATGGTAAAAATTATGTTTTAAATGGTGTTGTAACAATAAAATTTGTGATATTTTAATGATATTTTTTATCCGGGTTGTGCAGCTTGAACCTTGAAGAGAATGGAAATTTGGAAAGCCATTTGATGTGCTTGGACGATCTTTTTGAAAGACTGACCGCGGCTGGCCAAAATTTGGAAGATTCCTTGCGGATCGCAATGATATTGCGGAGCCTACCCGACTCGTATGCAGGGCTGGTGACGGCCTTGGAGAGCCGTCCTGATGCTGACTTAACGATGCAGTTAGTTAAAACGAAGTTGCTCGATGAATACGAGCGGAAGAGAGAGCGATCGGGTGATTCTAGAAGTGCAATGAAAGCAGTACAAAGTGGTGTGAAAAACCGTGCACCAGGGGCGTCTGCAGAAAGGGTGTGCTTTTATTGCAAAAGCCGGGACATTTGCGAAGAAACTGTCACTTGTGGCAGAAAAGAAGTACAGTTTTGACAGTGAGAGAGGGGATAAGAAGAAGTCCGAAGAAAAATCCAACGCGAAGCAGGCTACAGAAGAGCGTTGTGGAAGTGTGTGTTTCATGATGGGCAGTGATGAGAAAAGCTCGTGGATTGTTGACAGCGGTGCAAGTTGCCATATGGCAAACGATGAGCGGTACTTTATTAACTTAACGAAGAAATAGGGACACAATGTGATTATGGCAGACGGTAAATTAGCCGAAACGGAAGGCTATGGTGATGTCGTGATTCGAGGTCAAGATAGTGATGGAAAATTGATGGAGGTGAAGTTGGAAGGTGTGTTGTTCGTGCCGTCCCTCACGAGTGGCCTAGTGTCTGTTGACCGGCTGGCCGCTAAGGGATTCACTGCAGTGTTCAATGCAACTGGCTGTAAAATCATCGATTCATCCGGAAGAGCCGTCGTCGTTGGAGAACGATCAGGATGTCTTTATAAGCTGAAGCTTGCTGAGGTAACCAACAAAATCCAAGGTAAGACACACTTGCTTAATTGTATTCATCAACGGCATAGACGTCTTGGGCATCGGGATCCCACTGTGATACAGCGCATTACTAAGGAGAAGCTGGGTGTCGGAATGAATATTAAAAATTGTGGCATTAAGGAGACATGTGAGCCGTGTCTCGAGGGAAAACTGGCTAGGACCCCAATCCCAAAGGCGGCCGAGAGGAAATCTACCCGTGTACTAGATTTGGTTCATACTGATCTGTGTGGTCCAATGAGTACAACGACACCTGGTGGCAAAAGATTTTTGATGACAATGATAGACGACTTTAGTCGCTACACTGTTGTATATCTCCTTGAGCGAAAATCAGATGCAGCTGACAAGATTATTGAGTATGTGCGCTACTCTGAAAATTTATTCGGTCGGAAGCCAAGAATTTTACGCTCCGACGGAGGTGGCGAATATGCCAACAAAAGGTTACAAAAGTTCTTTGCTGAGGAGGGAATTAGGGCGCAATTTACTACCGCTTATACACCTCAGCAAAATGGCGTCGCTGAAAGAAAAAATAGGTCCCTTCAGGAGATGGCGACGACTATGTTACTTGACGCTAGATTGCCAAAGCGATACTGGGGCGAAGCAGTTGTTTCAGCTGCATATCTCCAAAACAGACTGCCATCTCGCTCAGTTGATACCACTCCTTATGAGAAATGGTTTGGGAGAAAACCAGAATTGGGACATTTTAAAGTGTATGGGTGTCCTGCGTACGTGCACGTCCCGGATGTTAAAAGGGGCAAGTTTGAAAGCAAGTCAGTGAAGCTAAGGTTTATAGGATATTCAGATAAGCATAAAGCGTATCGTTTTGTAGATACATCTACGGATATAGTGACGATAAGCCGCGATGCTAGATTTCTGGAGCTTAACGACGGGTCTAGCCAGGAGGAGACACCAACCACAGATGGAAACGAGGTGGAATGGTCTTTAGAGCAGGAGGAGAAACCAACTACCGAGAAAGTTAATGGTCCCGATGCCCACAATGATGAAAGCAGTGTGGCCAGTGAAGCAGAGGAATATTTTGATTTGGACGTTTCTGACACAGGTGACCCACTGCACTTGAAACAAGAAGGAGGTGAATGTACGGCCAGTAGTGAACGTGTCAGGCGATCTAACCGGCGAACACAAGGAGTTTTGCCAGATCGTTTGTCCGACTTCGTAGTTGGTAAAGTTATGCTTAACACTGCTGAACCAACCGATTACAACGATGCAGTGACGTCTGCAGAAAGTGGTTTCTGGAAGGAGGCCATGGACAACGAGATGCAGTCGCATTACGTGAATGGGACGTGGAAGTTGGTACCCTTGCCTACCGGAAAGCGTGTTGTTGGGAGTCGCTGGGTATATAAGGTAAAACGTAACGAGTCTGGAGAAATAGCAAGGTTTAAAGCTCGCGTAGTTGCACAAGGCTTCACTCAGTGTTTTGGTGTCGACTACGATGAGGTCTTTGCACCCGTGACGAAACACGCCACTCTGAGAACTCTTTTGGCTCTAGCTGGAAGGAAGAAACTGGTGCTAAAACACTTGGACATTCGAACTGCGTACCTGTACGGTGAGATCGACGAAGAAATTTATATGCGGCAGCCTCAAGGTTACGAAAGAGCATGGCAAGGAGGAGATGGTTTGTCGGCTTCAGCGGAGCATTTACGGGTTAAAGCAAAGTGCAAGATGCTGGAATCTAAAGCTTAACAGTGTGCTTTCAGTATGGGTTTCGAAGCTAGTGCGGCGGACCCTTGTTTGTTTGTTGCGACGAAATCTCGCTTCACTTTTCAAAGGACCTAAGTAACATTTTTTCATGATTTAATTTGAGTACTGTAATCAAAAGCTTTCATGTTGTTCTGTTGATTGCGCTATTCAAATTAATTCATGAAATAAATGTTACTTAGGTCCTTTTGAAAAGTTAAGCGAGAAATGGGACTACTGTGTACATAATTGTTTACGTGGATGATTTTTTGGTGGGCTGTGTATACGAGGAGGAGATCAGCCTAGTGTATACCGAATTACGACAACATTTCGAAATTTCATGTCTTGGAAATGTGAAGTTCTTTCTGGGTCTGGAAATACAAAAGGACGGTGACGTCTACAGTCTCAGTCTTGCGCAGAACATCGAGAACTTGATCTCACGTCTCGGTTTAACTGAGGCAAAAACAGCGAGAACGCCAATGGACGTGGGATACATTAAGGATGAATCAGAAAGCAGACCACTGGGAGACAGCACCAAGTTCAGGAGTGCTGTTGGCGGCCTTTTGTACATAGCTGTGTGCGCCCGCCCAGACATTGCGGCCAGTACAGCTATAGAGTAGAGTGGGGCAAGAGTACGCACTTAGTTTTCAATCGATCATGTGGCCCATATGAAGCAAGTTTCTGCATATCAAATCAGTGTCGATGATTCATATACTCTTCCTTTATGTTACCCAGTGGAAAAAATATTGAAATTATTGAGATTCGTTTTAGTAGAACCCTTATTGCAAGACAAGTGAAAAACGCACTCTTACCCCACCGGTGGGGTAAAAGTGCGCATCGGGTGGGGTAAGAGTACGCATTTATCCAATCATGTGCTTTGAGTATATATTAACACAAATAAGAGTTAATAACATTTAATTGATGTTTAATGAGCATATATTAGAGAATGTTTAAAGATTACGTCACTCTTAAAGGGAGAGGGGTTCTGAAAATGTGCACTTTCATTCGAAAAACCATTGTTTTTTTATATATACAAAAAACTACAGAGGTAAAAATATATATCAGGTTTCGCGTGGCGTATACAAAGGCATTTTTCTTAAAGAAAGTCCACCAATCACGTAACGTAAAATTTGGCAATTTCATCACCCCTCCCCCTATCTTACACTATTTGTATGAAACCTCTAAAAATTATATGGATCGTCACGCATCTCGCAACCCCTCCCAGCTAAACGTTGCGTAATTTATGAATGTTTCTATTGATTAAATGAAATTATCATTTAGATGAAATTGTGTTTTCGTACTATGTTCAGGTGTACAACAAGTCCTAATACAATTTCATTATTTCGCTTCAGTGCTTTGTTCGTTAAGTCCTTTCTAACACCGAATTACTTCAACTTATCCTAAAAACTTGTGATAATTTCGAATTCTGTCCCATTTTTCTTAGTTGTTGATCTTTACGCTTTGCAAGAAGTTTTATTACGGCCGGAGATACGGGTTTGACATCATAACTTGAAGATTCATATGCGTACTCTTGCCCCACCGATTCCTGCGTACTTTTACCCCACAGTTCCAAAAATGATTCAAGTAATGGTTTTGACTTCTTGGAAAACCAAAGTACTCTATACAATAGGTTATCGAAATGGTATAATGTTCACTTGATTGAACGTATATATGGTAATGAAATACTAGTTGCGGAAACTCAATTATTTTTAGCAAAATGACCAAAAAGTTATCTAACTCCATATCTCCCTTGTTGTTTATTCAAATCGTTTACAATTACACATGATAATAGTTGGCCAGAATACCTGTCAAACTGATGCAGTGTTGCTAGTTTATCTTTTTTTATTACTTCAAAAAATCGAAAACGTACTCTTACCCCACGCGCACTCTTGCCCCACTCTACTCTACTAGGGAGGCGATTCAGCTCTCCCACGGAAGCTGATTGGACAGCCGTCAAAAGAGTAGTCCGCTATCTCAAGGCTACGAAGAATTGGCGACTGAGACTCGGAAATAAGAATCAAGATGGTTTGCTTGCGTTTTCGGATTCCGATTGGGCCGGAGACAAGTCGACTAGAAAATCAACAACGGGCTATGTTATCTACCTGAATGGTGCGGCTGTGTCTTGGGCTAGTCGTCGTCAAGACTGTGTCACACTTTCAACAACGGAAGCTGAGTATGTGGCGTTAACGGAGACATGCCAGGAAATAGTTTGGCTCCGGCGGCTGCTTGAAGATCTTGGAGAAACGCCCACACAACCAACGTTAGTCATGGAAGACAATCAAGGTTGCATAAGTTTCGCAACCTCCCAGGAAACAATCTGTGAGATGTTAGACACAGGTTAAGGGATGTTAGATATGTTGCTGTTAAGAAACATAAATATTTTATGCTTTTATGCTGCCCTGCGCTTTGATTGTTTTTTTTTTCACTTCTTTGACAGTTCTCTTTATTTGTTGTATCGGCATTCCGGGCTCAGCGAAAAAATAAGCGCCGTGGTCTCTTACGGAAATGCATCCAATGCATGTAGTCCCGATGGGAAGGATACACCCTTCTCTTCCTGACTACGGGGACTCTCGCCCCCAGTATCATCTGGGTGTTTAACGGTAAGTTATACATTCGCACCACCAAATGTTTCTCGTATTATGACCAGCTTGATTTGTTTTTTCCATCCTACGAGCAACAGAATCACAAGGATTTAAACTTTTTCATCGAATACAGAACCTTGACTCTGGCGATCTGTTGGTTTCCGATATGTTCCAATGTTGCTGGAGGTGTAACCGGGGCAGTGTATCTTGTAAGTATGAAGGGACCCCCACTATTATTAGCCCAGCTCACCATTCTGGATGGGCCATAAATCCGCATATTCGACACACTCTGGATGGAGCCCAAAGACCAAAGCTTATTGCTTCATATGTGTTTTGTTTCATTCCCAAATCTAGCGAATATGACAGTTTTCCTGGGACATACTGCCGCTGTACTGTGAAGTTCATCATCATCATTTGAGTTTATGAGCATGGTAAGATCTATTTATCTTCGTTTATCAATACAATTTTCAGAAGATATTTGTTATTATAGGTTCACTGCCAGATCGTTGCTGACGTAGCTAACGGATTGCGCGACATTTTGATGAATTTAAACTCGAATATGCGCTGTGAACTACATTGGCGAACCCGAGCAATGCTACGAGTACATCTTCTTATACACAGGCACCCAGTGTCAACCACTGATGGAAGCACACCCCCACGGACAAACACTGGGATACATCATTCGATATTGTTCGTTTGGATACATCGCCGGCCAGTGAAGTACCAAATCTAGGGTCGACCGAACACGCTGAAAATTAGCAGCATTAGAACCAATCGTACTCGGCCAAGATACTTCTTCGTCAGTCGTATCATTCACGATTATCCAATATCGAAGCCTACTCTGTCGTAAAACAGTTTACACAGTTTGCACTTGGATCGTAAAGGGCAGCACGACCAAGATGCTTCTATACGATCACTGAAACCAGTCTTGATTCTTTTTAAATTTAATTTTTTTAATTTTAATTTAATTTTAATTTAATTTTAATTTAATTTTAATTTAATTTTAATTTAATTTTAATTTAATTTTAATTTAATTTTAATTTAATTTTAATTTAATTTTAATTTAATTTTAATTTAATTTTAATTTAATTTTAATTTAATTTTAATTTAATTTTAATTTAATTTTAATTTAATTTTAATTTAATTTTAATTTAATTTTAATTTAATTTTAATTTAATTTTAATTTAATTTTAATTTAATTTTAATTTAATTTTAATTTAATTTTAATTTAATTTTAATTTAATTTTAATTTAATTTTAATTTAATTTTAATTTAATTTTAATTTAATTTTAATTTAATTTTAATTTAATTTTAATTTAATTTTAATTTAATTTTAATTTAATTTTAATTTAATTTTAATTTAATTTTAATTTAATTTTAATTTAATTTTAATTTAATTTTAATTTAATTTTAATTTAATTTTAATTTAATTTTAATTTAATTTTAATTTAATTTTAATTTAATTTTAATTTAATTTTAATTTAATTTTAATTTAATTTTAATTTAATTTTAATTTAATTTTAATTTAATTTTAATTTAATTTTAATTTAATTTTAATTTAATTTTAATTTAATTTTTAATTTAATTTTAATTTAATTTTAATTTAATTTTAATTTAATTTTAATTTAATTTTAATTTAATTTTAATTTAATTTTAATTTAATTTTAATTTAATTTTAATTTAATTTTAATTTAATTTTAATTTAATTTTAATTTAATTTTAATTTAATTTTAATTTAATTTTAATTTAATTTTAATTTAATTTTAATTTAATTTTAATTTAATTTTAATTTAATTTTAATTTAATTTTAATTTAATTTTAATTTAATTTTAATTTAATTTTAATTTAATTTTAATTTAATTTTAATTTAATTTTAATTTAATTTTAATTTAATTTTAATTTAATTTTAATTTAATTTTAATTTAATTTTAATTTAATTTTAATTTAATTTTAATTTAATTTTAATTTAATTTTAATTTAATTTTAATTTAATTTTAATTTAATTTTAATTTAATTTTAATTTAATTTTAATTTAATTTTAATTTAATTTTAATTTAATTTTAATTTAATTTTAATTTAATTTAATTTTAATTTAATTTTAATTTAATTTTAATTTAATTTTAATTTAATTTTAATTTAATTTTAATTTAATTTTAATTTAATTTTAATTTAATTTTAATTTAATTTTAATTTAATTTTAATTTAATTTTAATTTAATTTTAATTTAATTTTAATTTAATTTTAATTTAATTTTAATTTAATTTTAATTTAATTTTAATTTAATTTTAATTTAATTTTAATTTAATTTTAATTTAATTTTAATTTAATTTTAATTTAATTTTAATTTAATTTTAATTTAATTTTAATTTAATTTTAATTTAATTTTAATTTAATTTTAATTTAATTTTAATTTAATTTTAATTTAATTTTAATTTAATTTTAATTTAATTTTAATTTAATTTTAATTTAATTTTAATTTAATTTTAATTTAATTTTAATTTAATTTTAATTTAATTTTAATTTAATTTTAATTTAATTTTAATTTAATTTTAATTTAATTTTAATTTAATTTTAATTTAATTTTAATTTAATTTTAATTTAATTTTAATTTAATTTTAATTTAATTTTAATTTAATTTTAATTTAATTTTAATTTAATTTTAATTTAATTTTAATTTAATTTTAATTTAATTTTAATTTAATTTTAATTTAATTTTAATTTAATTTTAATTTAATTTTAATTTTAATTTAATTTTAATTTAATTTTAATTTAATTTTAATTTAATTTTAATTTAATTTTAATTTAATTTTAATTTAATTTTAATTTAATTTTAATTTAATTTTAATTTAATTTTAATTTAATTTTAATTTAATTTTAATTTAATTTTAATTTAATTTTAATTTAATTTTAATTTAATTTTAATTTAATTTTAATTTAATTTTAATTTAATTTTAATTTAATTTTAATTTAATTTTAATTTAATTTTAATTTAATTTTAATTTAATTTTAATTTAATTTTAATTTAATTTTAATTTAATTTTAATTTAATTTTAATTTAATTTTAATTTAATTTTAATTTAATTTTAATTTAATTTTAATTTAATTTTAATTTAATTTTAATTTAATTTTAATTTAATTTTAATTTAATTTTAATTTAATTTTAATTTAATTTTAATTTAATTTTAATTTAATTTTAATTTAATTTTAATTTAATTTTAATTTAATTTTAATTTAATTTTAATTTAATTTTAATTTAATTTTAATTTAATTTTAATTTAATTTTAATTTAATTTTAATTTAATTTTAATTTAATTTTAATTTAATTTTAATTTAATTTTAATTTAATTTTAATTTAATTTTAATTTAATTTTAATTTAATTTTAATTTAATTTTAATTTAATTTTAATTTAATTTTAATTTAATTTTAATTTAATTTTAATTTAATTTTAATTTAATTTTAATTTAATTTTAATTTAATTTTAATTTAATTTTAATTTAATTTTAATTTAATTTTAATTTAATTTTAATTTAATTTTAATTTAATTTTAATTTAATTTTAATTTAATTTTAATTTAATTTTAATTTAATTTTAATTTAATTTTAATTTAATTTTAATTTAATTTTAATTTAATTTTAATTTAATTTTAATTTAATTTTAATTTAATTTTAATTTAATTTTAATTTAATTTTAATTTAATTTTAATTTAATTTTAATTTAATTTTAATTTAATTTTAATTTAATTTTAATTTAATTTTAATTTAATTTTAATTTAATTTTAATTTAATTTTAATTTAATTTTAATTTAATTTTAATTTAATTTTAATTTAATTTTAATTTAATTTAATTTAATTTAATTTTAATTTAATTTTAATTTAATTTTAATTTAATTTTAATTTAATTTTAATTTAATTTTAATTTAATTTTAATTTAATTTTAATTTAATTTTAATTTAATTTTAATTTAATTTTAATTTAATTTTATTTAATTTAATTTTAATTTAATTTTAATTTAATTTTAATTTAATTTTAATTTAATTTTAATTTAATTTTAATTTAATTTTAATTTAATTTTAATTTAATTTTAATTTAATTTTAATTTAATTTTAATTTAATTTTAATTTAATTTTAATTTAATTTTAATTTAATTTTAATTTAATTTTAATTTAATTTTAATTTAATTTTAATTTAATTTTAATTTAATTTTAATTTAATTTTAATTTAATTTTAATTTAATTTTAATTTAATTTTAATTTAATTTTAATTTAATTTTAATTTAATTTTAATTTAATTTTAATTTAATTTTAATTTAATTTTAATTTAATTTTAATTTAATTTTAATTTAATTTTAATTTAATTTTAATTTAATTTTAATTTAATTTTAATTTAATTTTAATTGGAAGAATTCTCAAAAGAACCCCTGGAAATATTCTCAGAAGAACTCCTGGAAGAATTCCCAGATGAACTCTTGGTTGAATTCGCAGAGCAACTCCTGGAGGATCTTCTGACAGAATTACATTAGTTAGGAACTCCCAGATGAACTCCCGAAGTAACTTCTGGAATAATTACTAGAGCTCCTTCGTAGATTCTTCCAGCAGTTCCTTCAAAATTTTCTCCAAGGGTTACTTCGTAGATTTTCCAGAAATTCTGTCGGAAATTCCTCCAGGAGTTCCTTCAAAGATTCCTCCAGGAATCCCTACAGAGATTCGCTCAGGAATTCCTCCAGGTGTAATTGAGGAAATTTTCCAGAAGTTCTTTCGGAGACTCCTCCAGAAGTTCCTTGAGAGCTTCCACCAAAAATTCCTTAGGAGATTTCTCCAGTAGTCTCGAAGATTCCCCCAGGATTTTCTCTGGAGATTCCTACAGGATTTTTTTCAGAGATGCATCTAGGAGTTACTTCGGAGATTCCTCAAGGAATTCCTACTGAGATTTCTCTAATAGTTGCTTCGAAGATTCATCCAAAAGTTCCTTTGAAGATTCCTTCAGCAGTTCCTTCGGAGACTCCTCCAGGAGTTGCTTCAAAGAATTCTCCTAGAGTTACCTTCGGAGATTCCTTCAGGAGTTCGTTCGGTGATTCCTCCAGGAGTTTCTTCATAGATTTCTCCAATAGTCCCTTTCGGAGATTCCTTCAGGAGTTCCTTCGAAGATTTCTGCAAGAGTTCCTTTAGAGATTCCTGCAGGAGTTTCTTTGGAGATTCAACTGGTATTCATTCGGAGTTCCTGCGAAGATTCTTGCAAGAGTTTCTTCTGAGATTCCTCCAGGCATTCCTATAGATTTACATACTCCAGGAGTTACTTAGTAGATTTTCTAGAAGTTTTCCTGATATTCCTCCAGAAATTTTCTTGGGTGATTCCTCCAAATGTTCCTTAGGAGATTCCTAGAAATATCCAAAATAACTTCTGGTGGGATCTCCGAATGAGCTCCTGCAGGAATTTTCGAATGAACTTCAAGAGGAATCTCCGGAAAAACTTCTGGGTCAATCTTCGAAGGAACTCCTGTAGGAATCCCTGAAGTAATAACTGGTGCCAACTTGGAAAACCTACGCCTTGCGTGCAAAAGCGTTAGATTTTCTAATCCGGAGATGGCGAGTTCGATTCTTGATCCTGTCTAGTATGTTTCCGGTTGGGAAACATTCTCGACTTCCACATAAGATACATACTCATGCAATGGTGGGCAATGAAAGCTTCCAATTAATAACTGAGGAAATAATAAAAGGATGCTAATTTGAAAAGCAGACTAAGTTCCAGTTGGAATGTAGAGCCATAGAAGTAGAAGAACTTGTGCAACTCCAAAAGTAACACCTGGAGGGACTTTCGAAGGAACTCTCGGAGAAATCTCCGAAGAAACTCCTGCTGAATCTCCGAAAGAACTCCTGCAGGAATCTTCCAAAGTAACTCCTGAAGGAACCTCCGAAGAAAGTTATGCAGGAATCTCCCAAGAAGCTCCTGGATGCATCTACGAAATTCTCGGAGAAATCTCCTAAGGAACTCCTGAAGGTTTCGCTGGAGAGCACTCAGAAGGGTTCCCTCGAGGTATCTCAGAAGAATTTCCTGGGAAAATCTTCCAGGAATTCCTGGAGGAATCACCGAAGGAACTCCTAGAGAAATATACCAAGGAACTCTTTAAGAAATCTCAATAGGGATTTCGGTGGGAATCTTCGAAGGAATTCCCTGATGCAGATCCGAAAGAATCCTTGAAGGAATCTGAGAAGGAACTCCTGAAGGATTTTTCCCTCAGAAGGATTTCCTGGAATTCATGGAGAAATATCCGAAGAAACTCCTGCAGGAATCTCCGAGGGAACTCCTAGAGGGATCTATTAAGGAATTCCTAGAAGAATATCTCAATTCTTGGACGAATCTTCGATGGAATTTCTAAAAGATTTTCTTCCTCAGAAGGAATCTCCCAAGATTGCCAGGATGCAGCTCCGAAAAAAAATCTTGGAGGAATCGCCTAAAAGACTCCTGAAGGATTTTCTTCCTCAGAAGAAAATCTCAGAAATCTCAGAAGTATTTCCTAGAAAAATCTTCCAGGAATTCCTGGAGAAATCTCCGAAGGAAGTCCTGTAGCAATCTCCGAAGGAACTCTTACAGGAATCTCGGAAGGAAATCGTGTTAGAATTTCCGGAGGAACTCCTGGAGAAATCTCCAATGAAGCTTCTGTAGGAATTTCCGGAAGAACTCCTGGAGAAATCTCCGAAGAAACTCCCGCAGGAACTTATGGAGGAATCTCCGAAGGAACTCCAGTAGGCATCTCCGAAAGAACTCATCGAGGAATCTTCGAAGGAACTCCTGAATGAATCTCCGAACAAACTCCTAGAAAAATCACTGAACGAATTCTTGTAGGGATCTCCGAAAGTACTTCCGGAGAAATCTTTGAAGCAACTCTTGGAATCACAGAAAGAATTCCAAAAGAAATCGTAGAAGGAATTCCTTGAAAAATCTCCGAGGAATATCCTGCATTTATCTCCGAAGGAATTCTTGGAGAAATCTCCGAAGGATTTCCTAAAGGAACCTCAGAAGGGTTTCTTGTATGTAACTCAGAAGGATTTCTTGGTAGTCTCACTCCCGTATTAAACTGGGCATTACTAGTTACAGTCCCAAGAGCAAATAGCTGGATCTATATTGCGGTCCCCGGCTGGGCCAGTCAGTAATAACACTCAGCTGGAGCCATAAACCTCCACCACCACCGTAAGTCATCACCGAACAACCGAAGAGAGCGCAGGGCTTCCAATCTTCGCACTCGTACCATCAGAAAGCTGGCACGCTAGAAAGTCTTGCCGAAAAGGTGCGTTCTACCCAAGCGCCAACCGACGCATGTCAGCCGGAACCGGTGTTACCATGTCGCAATCCTATCAAAGGTTTCCACGAAGCGGTTTCGATCAACACCTGTTTCTACTCGGATACGCAGACTACCAATCACTTGGGAGACACGCCTAACATCCGACCTTATGCAAGCAGCTCCAATCGCCGGCGACACACTTGACCGTTGCGGACATTAGGAACCTCCACCGCATTCATGCAGTCCGAAGTACGGTTCATCGCCACTGGATCCCTCCAAAACCCTCCCGTCCGGTGTTCGATTAGTTCAGACTACAGTACGAAAACGACGGAAATCTTTTCAGCTCTCAAGTAAGGATCCTCGGGATTTTCGCCATCGTTTAATCGGCAGTGCATTAATCTTTGCCTCGGCTGAATATCGAGCTTGGTTGCGACGAGCACCCAGCATTTCTGCTACGAACAAAAGCGAGCATCTTGGCATCCCAAATCAGCAGCGGACCATTGGTTCTCTTGTTCCGCCGAAAACATCTAAAGCAGCCGGTTGCTCACTGGACCAGATTATGCCGATGCCGCATGTCTTCACTGCCGGCACGGTCTATGATCCGAGATTACTGCTCACTACTTCCCAGCGGCAATCCGTGGAGAGCCTGCTTACTGCCCGCCTCGCTGTCCGCAAGCTGCACCCGGAACGGATCTTGGCTTCGGCACGGCTATTCTGGCGAAAATTCCTAAAGATGCAGGCGTTCCGTACTACTTATTTGGCACAATAAATAATTTCCCACGATCTATCTTTATTAATAAAGTATTTACATCTAACTGTCATTTGAGGCAGTTATGTAATTATATACATTCTCTAGTAAATAATATTTATATACTTTACATTAGGGATCCTATATTAAGAGATGTGCGAATACTTTTCCAGACAATTTAGCAACGCTGTTACTTTCGTAAACAAACGCTGCCAGCACTTGCCGTGGCGCAAAATGTTGGAGCTCGAACATGACTTTGCGCATAATGGCATTTTCAGATTTCGTTATCTAACGTCCAACAGTGCATTATCACTAGAATAAAAGTACAATACAAATGAACAAAGTACCATGCATAAACTAGACGACTTCATCTTGCCAATGTAAAACAAATTGTTTATTCGACAAAACTTTTCGTATTTTTTTTTCCTTTTTAATCGCAATACCTTTCAATCCGCAGCAATAACAATGTTCATTTGGCTCAGCTTCTGACAGCTCTCAATGTTCGATTGGCTCAAGATGGCCGCTTTCGCATATCTCTGAATGTAGGATCCCTACTTTACATAATTCTGCCTTGAATGACAGCTGGATGTAAATAACCCAGCATGAAAATCCCTTTTGGAACGAACCTAACCGCTACCTAACCGCCCAAAGCGAAACATATCTAACGTTTCCCTAACGTGAGAATAACAGGTTAGATGAAATTATGCACCAAACATGAACATACCTAACAAAAGTGTGTCATTCTAGCGTAACTTTAGCCTCACTTTACCCTAACTGTTAGTGAGAATGTTAGTGTAACTATCTAACAGGATAGATGCACATTATGCTAAAGTTAGAGTAACCTTCCTTGCTGGGCTCAGAGAGATGCAGCAAAAGATCCAAGCACATAGAAACTAAACGTCATTTTGTAAAAGACCTTTGTCCAACCGAGAACATGGATGCCGACGTTCTAACGAAACCAGTCGGACCAGTCAAGCATCAATATTTCGCACGGCGTTTGGGGCTATGTTGCAGTGAAGCTGAAATTGAGGAGGAGTGTTGAGGAACGCTAGCAATTGTCGCTTCTTAACAACATCGCCATCGAAGTTACAGTGAGTGTTTTTAAGTGCTCTTTTATTTCTTTCCGTGCACTCGCAATGCTACCAACATAAATGTCAAGATCTTCATCCGCTATATTTTCATTCTTCAAGTACCTTTGTATACTGAACACGTTTAAATAAATCTTTACTTGTAACGCGAGTGAACGAGTTGTTCTTTATTGTTCCGAATCCGGTGTTATACGTTTTTCCACTCGTGCGGTGTCTTCCGAAAGCCTACATACTGCGGTTAATCCCAGCTGGTAACTATTTCCGTTTCCATCGTTCATGTATTTACCTCAGTGTTTACTGATATACATAAACCCGATTGCAAATATCGATTCATAAATTCGCCGCTCTAGTTTTTGGGGGAATTGAAATTCACAACTCTTCTAGCCTCTTGAAGAGCAGTTCCTTCATTTTCAGTTCAATTTTCGAAAGGTACGGGACGAGGGTACGGCGGGACGAGGGTACAGGTCTTCCAGATTTGTGTACGGAAATTCCTTGGAAGAAAATGGATAAGATTCCAGAGGCAGAAGTGTAGGACGATTAGTAAAACAACATTGTTGTTTCATAAAAACAAAAGTCGCAAACAAAACCATTATTGTCTTTCTCCGCAGATTCCAGGAAGATTAGAGCCTGACTATGTTATTTTCCACTTCCATTCGGTAACATGCGCGAAGCTCTAACAGTTCTTAGTGGTAGTTATCTGAGAGCGAACACAATAACGATAACTCGCGATGTCAATGTTTATTTTAGCAACTTATGCCCTTATGAAACAATGTGGAAATCGTTTGCTACTTGCAATTAATCAACCCGAAGCCGATCCATCCATTTTTGAAAACTCGTCAACCCGTCGAATCCACATGCCAATGTTTAGAAATGCCACCGATAGTTATTATGCATCCCAAGATAAACACTCAGATCGTGATCATCTCAATCAGCCTCCGTTGAATTGCGCCGGAGCGCGCCCATTTACTTTACACACGGCGGCTATTCAGCTATGGCAACCCCATTCGGCGGCTTATTAAATTTAACAGCTCAGACTCGCACCCTGTGTAAAAGCTTATGGGTGCGCTGCTGCGCAAACTTTGCTTGCGCGTTACCATCGCGAAGAACTGAGCGTTTGAGAAGAGCGCGACAATATAGTCCTCGCTATAGTCGGATAGATTTATCTGAGATGATATATGTAGTTGATGTACGTTGATATCTGAGGTTTGAACTTGCATTCCCTTTCGCAAAAACCGATGATTCTTCCTGAAAAATCCGTTAATTCATATGTGAAAGAAAACAAATACGTTAACAATGGTTAATTATGTTTGAACCACGAATTGAATGACAATATTTAGCCGGGTTGCCAAATTTTGACGTTTAGCAACTTCCATGTCAAAAGTGTGCAACAGTGTGCCACAGTTTGTGAATTGGTTGTTCCACGTTGTTCCAATGCACCGTAAAATATGTGCTTGGAACATTGTGCTCAGCGTCCCACCCCTTGCCTTTTGCTCACATGTGTTTTTGATGCAAGAACGAAGTGTCATAATGCAAAAATGAAACACAGTTTAGCCGTTTTGCTACCATGGAGAAAACGGGGCGCAATCGCACCAAGAAAAAAATTCCAACGGAAATGTAATATCGCCCTTCTGTATTTTTCTTTTTTTCAGCAAAAAAAACAAATTTTTGTACCATTTTGAATATGCTACATATAGTACATTCCCAGGAGGTTTGATCTATGACATAAACTCGATTTGTTTACATTTGCGATTTCGGCCCTTATGAACCAACTATGTCGATTTTAAGAATTTTGTACCATGGTATTGTCGGGCCGGCACCAAACCGGACCGCGCGATTGAGCACTCGCGCTGCGACGCAAGTCGCGATAATTTGAAATATTTCATTAGTAGTGCGCATCTGGGGTGGTGCGAATAGAATCGATTTGGTTGTCAAACTGAAGTCAAACTTTTCTATTGTGCCGGAGACAAACATTGAAGATTGTGGTTCTGTTAGTTTCTGATCTAATATCGAGAAGTATTGTTATTATTTGAGGAAAAATTAAAATAAACTTTGTTTGAGTTTTGTATTTTTGTAACAAATATTTTCACATTATATTTCTAGTGGAAAATTAGTAGGAATGCAATTAAAAAGCACTCGTTACGAAATTTCACGAGATTCAGCAGCTGATTGGAGCATGATTGTATGTAAACAATCGTAAAGTCATGTAGAGTCTAGCGCATTTGTGCGCCCTCATGCAGCGTGGAAAGAGAAATTCGAAGAGCGGGAAATGTTTGACAGCCAAGTAACTGCAAAATAATTTTGTTCATGGGAGTGAGTTCAAAATATCCCTCTACTCGCTTGAGCGCAGGAAACCGGCTCTATCCGCAGCACCCAGGTGCGCATCATGCACGCATGGATGTACTATCATGCGCACTAATCAGAAATGAGTTGCGACGTCTGATAACTGCAGATATTTCATTTTATTGAAAACAAATTTACGATTTTCTACTATATACACGGAATATGAATACCACAAGGGTCTGTTCAAATATTACGTAACGCAAAAGGGGGTGGTGGGTTGTTTTATTTTGTTACGATTTGTTACGCAAAATATAGGGGGGGGTCCTTCAAGAAATTGTTACGCGTAACAATGAGAAAAAATATTTATATTTTTCAAAAAATAGTTATTGTCTTCAAAATAGCATAAAATAAATACACAAAAAATAATTTGTTGTATCGTGGTTCAAATTCTACCAAAAACAAGATTTTTCAAAAAAAAAAAAAGTAATTGTTACGCGTTACGCATGGGGGTGGGGGTAGTTCTAAATTTTGTTACAGATTGTTACGAGGGGGTGGGGGGTTCTTAAAAACAACGTTTTCCGCGTTACGTAATATTTGAACAGACCCCAAGTGTGTCCCCCATATTAGGGTCTGTTCAAATATTACGTAACGCAATTGGGGGTGGGGGGTTGTTTACAGACCCTTATTGTCTTTATCAAAGATAGTCTTGGAATAATTTTCTTGTTCTCTTGTACCATGGTACAAGTACCACAGGTGTATCATTAGAGTCTGTTCGAATATTACGTAACGCAATAAGGGGTAGGGCAAGGGTGTCGCACATAGATTAAATTGAATTTATCTGCAGAAATTAACGAAGTAACCAAAACTACTTTATTTCGATTTCAATTGAGTTTGGTTATAAGACCAATTGCTGATTTTAGCAACGTAACGTATAAAACATCTGTCAAGTCAAATGATGACAGTGATAGTAACCAACAAGTATAGACTAACGCAAAATGAACTCCCCCAAGAAATTATGACGTTTGAGCGGGTCGCATAATGAACGCAAAATGAACTTTTGTTCGAGAAGACGACCCGCTCAAATGTCAAAATCCATCGGGTGAGTGAATTCGATGAACCCCTGCATAAGTCTATTATGGAAAGAAAATATTTATATGTGAACTATCAGAGAACGTCTATAAATTACAGCAAACAAAGAAAACATGCTCATTGCTAACCCTTAGTTAGAGTAATAGTACCAGATAGTTACACCATTGTAACATTAATAAGATATTAATAAGTTCTTTTTGGGGGCCGTGTTTTTACCTGGGTTTCATATTAAGAGAGAGATTAAGCAGAAAGATTAGAAGAGATTAAGCAGAAAGCAAGATGCTCTTCCACTTCAAGAAAGTAGATGTTGCACATATGTATATGATATAGATGTAATCCCCAAAAGACGAATCTTTTATAATTTCTTGGGCTTAGTGAATAAATCTAAATCTAAGCTATGAAGGCCAGCTGTTACATCCCTCATCATACGCATTTCTTCAGTTGTAGAACTAAGGTTGAGGTAGCAAGTGCAGAAGCCCGGAAATGACTCGAGTACCTAATACGGGTTATGGACATCCAAGTATTTCTACATGGGATCAGAGCATATTATAATAAAGTCTTTTACAGGATGACGAATATAACATCTGTGCTGTAATTTTTCAAATTCAAGCTCGAAGTCAACAGAATAATAAATTTGTAGGCAACGGGCAACAACAGATTAGTTCTTGTTAATATTGCTGAACGCAATAAAATTTCCAAAGCTATTTTCAGCTGTTTTCCTTGTAAATCATCTCGGCAAGGGTTAGTTTTCAATCTGAAATAAACAATGAATATATTATTACATAATGTAAAAAAAATATCAAATTAGAAATCATATCCATTTTCTTGTTGATCAAAAAATAAACAACTTGATGTCATTGGTAACTTATAAAATCCACGCTCGCTTGGACTAAAAATACAGTTCAGTGTCGCAGAAGGTGTGTTGCAAAATTCATCAAGTTGTAGCTATGAATGCCATTCGCTTCAAATCGAATTTATTTCGATTCAAATTCGCTGTGATTGTTAACGGTGAGACACCCCTTGGGTAGGGGGCTGTTTGATTTTTGTTACGCTTTGTTACGCAAAATATAGGGGGTGGGGGTCGATCGAAATATTGTTATGCGTAACAAGTTGTTTGCATACACTGAGGATAATCCGCACATATTTATTGGCGAAAATCCATAAAATTTAATTTTAAGATTTAAGTGTGCGCACATAACCATTTACTTTCCTAGGACGCACTTAAAACAAATTAGTGTAATACATATCGTTAGCATCTGCACATATTTTTCATTAGCGTAAAACAATTTTTATTAGCCGAACAAATGAATCACAAATGCGTGGTTAACTGATCACAATCTATTAGAGTACACATATTTATTACGTGCAGATTATTCTGAGTGTAGAGAAAAAATATTAGGGTAAAGTGCCCCATAGTGGACCCCCAATCAATAGTGGACCCTCCCCATTCTTCCATTATTACAGCACAATGTAAACATTTTGCTATGAAGTTTCATCAGGAGAACCTATCTTACAGGTCTATGATTTGATTACATGCATTGGCAATGCAATGGAAAGTTAAAATATATTGATTTTTTACAATTCTATAAAAAATAAACACGAGAGTGTCCATTATAGGAATATTTTGGGGGTCCATTATAGGGAAGAAGAACGTCCCGAAACGGAACATAAAATTCAAATGAAGTGTCAACTACAGTATACCCCCGCTGATCCGACAAATGTATGGCCGGACTACCGGGGTTTCTCTCGTTAATCCGACTGTCAAATCCATACAAATGAATCAAAACAAAATCACAGCACAAATTTGAAAACTGACAGCATAATGTGTTTAAATGGGTGTTGATACTTTTTAATCCGGAAAATTCCGAATTAGCGAGATCCGGACTAACGAGTCGTCGGATTAGCGAGGTCCGGATAAGCGGGGGATACTGTACATATAGGGAAGCAATTTCCTATTATGGACCCCCAGGGGGTCTACTATCCAGCTTTCCACGCTCGGTAATGGCGGCTTGTCGGTGTGCAAAAATTAATCGGTCGCTGTACTGTTTGACACTAGCTGGAGGAAAACTCACTGTCGAAAAGGCCTTTTTTGCCTTCCCCTCACCCAGGAACGCCAGTGGGCTTTCCTCCAGCTAGTGTCAAACAGTACAGTGACCAATTGATTTTTACACACCGATGAGCCGCCATTACTGAGCGTGGAAAGCTGGATAGGGCGAATTCAGTCAGACTTTAAAATGTTAATTTCAACGAATAACGTCGAGTATTTGCGTGTTTCATGAATGTAAATTCTGAAGTGGAGATGCTGAGCTTGATATTGGATATTGTAAGAAGTGTCGGAATAGTGCCAATAAAACACGCGGATTTATGATAGTGCTTATGATTGTTTATTGCACGAACGCTCGATTAACACTGAAAGCTATACAAAGGATTTGTTTCTATCTCACTGTGTTGCCAGTATTTCAATATTGTTACACGCTTTCTTCTTTTTAAGAACCTGTTACCTTTACATAATGCCAATGAACTTTAAACCAAATGTTAGAGGAGGGCCGAACACCCGCGGCGACTCGGGGTTAGTAGGATACAATAATTTTAGGAAAGGATGTTGTGGATGGGTTTGGGTACCTAATCATTGTATCTAGATGGTGGCCGGATAATTCGACCACTTCGGGTCTTGTACATACTATCTGAATTATCACGCGCAGGTGGACAGGAGTAACTAAAGGTATCGTTATTTCTGGGCATCAAGGGGCTTGGTAGTTCCAGTTCAAGATCACTTTCAAAGCTGTGATCTGCATCATAATACGATGATTGATCAGAAGACTCACTATCTGATAATACTGGTTCTCTTGATGGCATTGTGCCGATAGGAGAGTTTGCAATGCTGGGTTGCGAACATGGAACTTCGGAACCTACTTGTGGCGGTGAAGAGAGGGGTCTCTGATGGCTTTCCGGAATGTTAATTGGTTTGCCTGTGCATTCTTCATATAGAAGTTCAGCCGGATTAAAACTCTCATTTGTAGTCCGAGTGATAAAACGTCTGTTACGATGGAAATGGTTACCAAACGAATCTTGTACAATGTACGACCTGCCATTGACATTCCTGACGATCTGTCCATACTGCCATGACTTACCATTTTTCTTAAACAAAACTTTCTCTCCATGTTGTAACATCGGCAAATCTCTGGCTGATCGATCATAGTAGTATTTCTGTTTTATTTGCTTTCGAACCAGCTTATTCCTTACAACGCCATTGCTTATGTCGACACGAAGGAGCAAATCTCTAGCTATTGGAAGACATGTCTTCAGTTGACGGTTGGGATGGGGACAGGCCCATGCTAGAAACTGGCGTAGTGTTGTATTCTAACAGACGATATTGGAAAGCGTCAACCTCTCGCAGTTCATGACAACGTTTGAGAATATTTTTAACTATTGACACACCTTTCTCAGACAAGCCATTGCTCTGAGGGTACCGAGGGCTAGAAAACTTGAATTCAATGTTACACCGATTAGCGAAAGAGTCAAATGCAGAAGAATTGAACGGAACGTTATCACAGCGAACCTGAGTGGGATAACCATATGAGCAAAACAAGCGATCAAGAACTTCAATCACATGTGTAGCGGATTTTTCTCGTAACTTTTCTGAAAATACGTATCCAGAGTAAGCATCAATCACAGCAATGTAGTCACGTCCAGCATATTCGTACAAATCAATCCCAATACGATGGAAGGGGTATTCCGGTAAAGGAGCTTGAACCATTGGTTCTTTTTGTAAATTGCGAGTGAACTTTTCACAAACCGAACAACTTCTTACAAGCTCAGTTATATCGTTCGTCATACCTGGCCAGAAGAATTGTGACCTGGCTCGGGATAGAGTTTTTTCAATTCCCAAATGCGGCGCGTGCAGCCAGTTAGAAATACACTTTTGCATTACTGTAGGAATAACTAAACGGTGATCTTTGAAAAGCAATCCATTTTCATAATGCAAGAAATCTCGATGTTTGTAGAAGAGCTGACCAAGGTCATCAAGCTTGTTATATGCCGGCCATCCATTTTTGACGTAATGAACAACATGACGATATCGTTCATCACTGTTAAGCTTTTCAACGTAATAATTGTAGTTATCTGAGGACAAACAAGCCTGTTGCGAGACCGTATGAATAACACCACTTAACTCTTCGCTATAGTCGGCATCGTCCGGTAGCGCAGCCCTAGAGAGGCAATCAGCGACTAGCATGTGTTTTCCAGGAGTGAACACGATCTGCATACCCGGATATTTCAGCAGATGAAGAAACATACGTTGGAGCCGAGGAGTGACCTCATCTATATCCCGTTTCACAAGTGACTCTAAAGGTTTGTGATCCGATTGGACAATAAAACTACGACCATAAAGATAGTGATGAAATCTCTCGCATGCAAAAACGATGGCTAATAATTCTTTTCAATTTGAGCCCACTTTTGTTCACTTTTCGATAGTGTTCGAGAAGAAAAGGCAATTGGTTTCCCATCTTGCATGATAACGCTACCCAGACCATCTTTCGAACTGTCCGTCTGTATGATTACTTGTTTATCGGGATCAAATATTGTCAAAACGGGCGTTTTAGTTATGGAACTTAGTAGGTCATTCAACTCACGCTCATGATCAATGGTCCAGTTCCACTCAACATCATTCCTGGTCAGGTTTCGAAGGTTAGCAGTGCGTTTTGAAAGATTTGGGATAAATTTACCAATATACTTTAACAATCCAAGAATTCGTAGAACGTCCGACTTATTGCCAGGCTTAGGCATGTCAATAATTGCCTGAATGTATGATACATCAGGTGCAACTGAACCATTCGTTGCAATATGACCCATGAACTTCACTTTATTAGTTCGGTACTGAATTTTTGTTGGATTAAATCGGATATTGTTATCACGAGCTCGTTGGAGAACTATTGATAAAATCCGATCGTGCTCCTCGAAGTCTTTGCCGGCTATTAACATGTCATCAAAGTAAATTTCAACTCCAGGAATATCACCGAACAATTGGACCATACGTTTTTGAAACATCTCAGGCGCGCTACTGATACCAAAAGGAACACGATTCCATCGAAAACGGCCGAAAGGGGTCATGAAAGTGGTCAAATTGGAACTTTTCTGGTCAAGTTCCATTTGCCAAAAACCATTACGTAAATCCAAAACCGTGAACACTTGCTTACCGTTCAGGCGACATAGAATGTCTTCAGCTTTTGGAATCAAAAAATGTTCTCTCTTTATACACGCATTCAGCGGCTTAGGATCAAGACAGATCCTAAGGGAACCGTTGGGCTTCTCCACTATTTGCATGTTGTTGACCCAGTCTGTCGGGTAATCTACTGGACAAATGACTTCCTGTTCAACCATTGACTTAAGTTCAACTTTCAGACGCTCATGCAGGCTCATGGGGATTCGTTTCTTGTAATGTAGGACGGGTATTGAGTTTTCTTTAAGTGAAATAGAACATTTTCCTGGGAATTTCCCTAGTCCTTCAAAAACACTTAGATTCTGTTCTATAAAAGCAGTCTTATCTATGGGGAATTTCAAAACAGACTTGACAGTCAGAAAAATATATTAAGCTCTTTTAGTGGAATGTATTAAACCGTCTAAGACGAATTAAGTACTGTCCATTTAATTCCACTAGTTAATTTCCGTTATCTTTGCAGATACGTATTTCGACCACAACTGTGTGGTCGTCTTCAGTGTCTTGTACTCGACTCGACTTGAAGAAAACAATCGCAACTTACACTATTTATACTACGCTAGGTACCTAATCTAATCTTATTTGCCTACTTTATTTACCTATACTGTAAATTACTTTATTGTTTAGGTAGAAACTTGAAGAGCCAAGAGCTGCCATTTCCCTGATCCTTATTCAACAGCGCTGTTTGTACCTGTCGGTGGATTTCCAAACTCTCAGCTACATCGAGTTTCCATGGGAAGAGACAATTCTTAAGATTTTAATATTTGATGCCGTAATTGGGTGATTTTCCTTATACACATGCTCTGCTACCTTAGATCTAAATTCGTAATGTAATCCTTATCGTTTTCTCTTTCGCTTTACTCACTTCCGCCATATGTTCCTTGAACCTTATATCTAATGATCTTTTTGTTTGGCCTACATAGATTTTTTCACATTGGGAACAACTTATCTTATAAACGCCTGCCTTATTCAACATTTCTACTTTATCCTTCGTTGAACCCAATAGAGACTTGAGTTGGTTGCTTCTACTGGAGAATACTAGATCGATGCCGAATTTCCTTAGTCGAGGGCGTAGCTGGTTGGTGATGTGTTTATCATATGGGACCGAAACTCTTTTCAGCGGCTCCTCTATCGGTGTCAGCGTTGTATGTCCATTTCGTCGTAGGGTCCTTTCCTTCTTGTTGATGATCGCTCGTATAGTCCTCTCCTGGTATCCGTTGATCTTCGCTGTTTCCAAGATGTATTGTAGTTCCTTCGTTTTTCCTTCTTCGCTCAGGGGTATCGTCTGCATCCTGTGGATCATGTGATGAAATGCTGCCATTTTATGTTGGTACGAATGGTTCGATGTATATGGGATGACTCTCATGGTGTTCGTGGGCTTCCTGTAGATTTCGAGGCTCAATGTTGTATTTGCTTCCCTGATGACTAGTAGATCCAAGAAAGGTAGTTTACCTTCTTTTTCCTCTTCGAAGGTAAATTTGATGTCCTTATGCACGTTGTTTATCGCTTCCAAAATCCTGGGTAGATCCTTTCGGTTGATGATGCTGAAAATATCGTCGACGTATCTCCACCACTTCTGGGGTAGTATTCCTTGTTCTTGTAGGTTGTTCTCCAGATTCGCCATGAACAGTTCGCACAAAAACGGTGATAGCGGATTTCCCATCGGTGCTCCTTTCGTCTGTTTGTAGTAGTTGCCACGAAATGTGAAGTAGTTCTCCGTCATGCATAGCCTTGCCAGATTTAGGTACATCTTCACCTTTCCTCGACCCTACGACGAAATGGACATACAACGCTGACACCGATAGAGGAGCCGCTGAAAAGAGTTTCGGTCCCATATGATAAACACATCACCAACCAGCTACGCCCTCGACTAAGGAAATTCGGCATCGATCTAGTATTCTCCAGTAGAAGCAACCAACTCAAGTCTCTATTGGGTTCAACGAAGGATAAAGTAGAAATGTTGAATAAGGCAGGCGTTTATAAAATAAGTTGTTCCCAATGTGAAAAATTTATGTAGGCCAAACAAAAAGATCATTAGATATAAGGTTCAAGGAACATATGGCGGAAGTGAGTAAAGCGAAAAGAGAAAACGATAAGGGATTACATTACGAATTTAGATCTAAGGTAGCAGAGCATGTGTATAAGGAAAATCACCCAATTACGGCATCAAATATTAAAATCTTAAGAAATGTCTCTTCCCCATGGAAACTCGATGTAGCTGAGAGTTTGGAAATCCACCGACAGGTACAAACAGCGCTGTTGAATAAGGATCAGGAAATGGCAGCTCTTGGCTCTTCAAGTTTCTACCTAAACAATAAAGTAATTTACAGTATAGGTAAATAAAGTAGGCAAATAAGATTAGATTAGGTACCTAGCGTAGTATAAATAGTGTAAGTTGCGATTGTTTTCTTCAAGTCGAGTCGAGTACAAGACACTGAAGACGACCACACAGTTGTGGTCGAAATACGTATCTGCAAAGATAACGGAAATTAACTAGTGGAATTAAATGGACAGTACTTAATTCGTCTTAGACGGTTTAATACATTCCACTAAAAGAGCTTAATATATTTTTCTGAAAATGGCATCCGAGCGGCATGAGCGAAATACTTTTCTCAATTTGAGGAGAACAATCGCTAGTATTAATAAGGACGTGGCCTTCCTTAAGAAGTGCTTAAAGAGAAGCTGACACCCGTCAGCCATAAGATTAAGATGGGATCTCATGTACCAAAAAGTATTAATAAGAAAGCAGAGTCCGAGTTCATGAAGACATCGATAAAGAGGCATTACGCTAAATTAGAACGAGTGACTTTGGAGTGCTACAATATGCATTTGAAGTTAGCGAAGGATAACCCGGAATCATTCGACCTGTTTTTGAAGAAGGTAAAGAGGGCAGAAGAATGTGAATCAGACCGGAAGCGAAGACTGCACAGGAAAAAACTGAACAAATTGCGAGTGAAATCAGCAGAGGAAATCCGTACTGACAAACCCACCGTACAGATCATCGAAGGATTCGTCGTGAACCGTTCGACACAGCAGTTTACGGAGGAACAACTAGCTCACCTCAACAAGGGACTGGGGTATGCGATCACACAGAAATCAGACGTGGAACAGATCATCGTGGACATGGAGACAGCGATTTCCCGAAACATCGAGCAACAGGATCAAAATACAGCGAGGAACATCGTGGCAGACGCCATCAAAGAAGGACGGCACGGGACAACGAACCATGACGAAATGAGGATTCTAAAGGAGCTTAAGGAAAAACCAGTATACTACGTAAAAGCCGATAAGGGAAACGCAGTAGTGGTAATGGATAAAGAGGACTACGACGAACAGATGACGACGAAAATCAACGGAGGACCTTATAGACATTTGAGAGTGGATCCGCTACCAGGATTAATACGACTCACGGACAAAACAATAAAGGAGTGTAAGGCGATCGTCGGAGAAGCCCGAGTGAAGACAGTAAACCCGGTTCTACCTAGGATTAAAGGACTACCAAAAATCCATAAACCCGGCAAGGAGATGCGAGAGATAGTTTCATCAGTGGGTTCCCCTACCCAAAACATAGCCAAATGGTTGGTAAAGGAGTTCCAAAGTATGCCGAAACCATTCCCCAGCAGGTCAGTCATCAACACCCAGGAGTTCGCCCAGAAGCTGTTGGAATCAGGACACATCGAAGAAGAGGACATAATGGTATCATTCGACGTAGCGGCATTGTTCCCTAGCGTTCCAGTGAAAGATGCTCTGAATCTTCTAGAGGATTGGCTGCTAACACAAAGGACGGAAACAACATGGCGAGGAAAGGTGAAGATGTACCTAAATCTGGCAAGGCTATGCATGACGGAGAACTACTTCACATTTCGTGGCAACTACTACAAACAGACGAAAGGAGCACCGATGGGAAATCCGCTATCACCGTTTTTGTGCGAACTGTTCATGGCGAATCTGGAGAACAACCTACAAGAACAAGGAATACTACCCCAGAAGTGGTGGAGATACGTCGACGATATTTTCAGCATCATCAACCGAAAGGATCTACCCAGGATTTTGGAAGCGATAAACAACGTGCATAAGGACATCAAATTTACCTTCGAAGAGGAAAAAGAAGGTAAACTACCTTTCTTGGATCTACTAGTCATCAGGGAAGCAAATACAACATTGAGCCTCGAAATCTACAGGAAGCCCACGAACACCATGAGAGTCATCCCATATACATCGAACCATTCGTACCAACATAAAATGGCAGCATTTCATCACATGATCCACAGGATGCAGACGATACCCCTGAGCGAAGAAGGAAAAACGAAGGAACTACAATACATCTTGGAAACAGCGAAGATCAACGGATACCAGGAGAGGACTATACGAGCGATCATCAACAAGAAGGAAAGGACCCTACGACGAAATGGACATACAACGCTGACACCGATAGAGGAGCCGCTGAAAAGAGTTTCGGTCCCATATGATAAACACATCACCAACCAGCTACGCCCTCGACTAAGGAAATTCGGCATCGATCTAGTATTCTCCAGTAGAAGCAACCAACTCAAGTCTCTATTGGGTTCAACGAAGGATAAAGTAGAAATGTTGAATAAGGCAGGCGTTTATAAGATAAGTTGTTCCCAATGTGAAAAAATCTATGTAGGCCAAACAAAAGATCATTAGATATAAGGTTCAAGGAACATATGGCGGAAGTGAGTAAAGCGAAAAGAGAAGACGATATGTGATTACATTACGAATTTAGATCTAAGGTAGCAGAGCATGTGTATAAGGAAAATCACCCAATTACGGCATCAAATATTAAAATCTTAAGAAATGTGTCTTCCCCATGGAAACTCGATGTAGCTGAGAGTTTGGAAATCCACCGACAGGTACAAACAGCGCTGTTGAATAAGGATCAGGGAAATGGCAGCTCTTGGCTCTTCAAGTTTCTACCTAAACAATAAAGTAATTTACAGTATAGGTAAATAAAGTAGGCAAATAAGATTAGATTAGGTACCTAGCGTAGTATAAATAGTGTAAGTTGCGATTGTTTTCTTCAAGTCGAGTCGAGTACAAGACACTGAAGACGACCACACAGTTGTGGTCGAAATACGTATCTGCAAAGATAACGGAAATTAACTAGTGGAATTAAATGGACAGTACTTAATTCGTCTTAGACGGTTTAGACTTGACAGTATTTAAACGCTCAACCAATCCGAAAGCTACGCACGTTTCAAGTCCTAGGATTGGTTCAAATGAATCATCAACAACAAGGAACTTCGCATTATGGGTGATTTTTTGATCGGGATCGAAACAAGGGAGACAAATACGACCATGTATGTTAACTTTATTAGAACTGTAATCTACAACTGTGGGAAGAGAGGCATCACAAACGAAGGGAACTTTTGATTGTTTCACACACATCAATGGAATACAATTTACATCCGCCCCTGTGTCCAGTTTGATAAGTTGGATAATCTCCAATCAAATAACGCTTTGTCCACCTGACGCGTGATACCCTATCGATACCACAGTTCGAAATCATTCTATAATTTAAATGAGAAGCTCTAAATGTGATTGTATGATCTTCATTGGCATTCAAATCTCGTTTAGTTTCTTTACCTGATTCACGCCAATTGA